>NC_142785.1:30461977-30559477 GCF_988280905.1 Pimephales promelas
CAGAGCTCTAGTGCACTGTCAACCTTCACGTCTGACAATTGTTCGGTCCACTGATATTACTATAAAATAGCAGACGTGATACTTCAATTAATGGAAGAATAGCACAGTGCACCACATACAAGCTTTACAAAAAGATTAAAGTGTGGCCTAGCGTTTAGAGTGCTGAAACATTAAGTTATGGAGCTCAGGTGGGTGGCAAAAGTTCAAATCTGGCTCGCAACTTCATTCACTTCTGCACGTAATTTTCTGTCCTAGATCTCTCACAGTAACTATAACAATGAGCTGAAAAACTAACATAAAGATCACATTTTTTAATTCTCTTCAAATTAGTATGAGTATGAATATTCCATATAGGCTCGTCTTTATACTATAAATTAATAGAAGGCCATGAAAACTGCATGCATATTAAAATTTATTATTATAATTTTAACTGTTAGATTTGAATATCCACAAACACACACACACATTCACACTTTTTTATGTAGGATATTTTTTATCTATCTATATATCTATCTATCTATCTATCTATCTATATATATATACTGTATATATATATATATATATATATATATATATATATTAGGGCTGTGCAAAAGTTAATTGCGATTAATCGCATACAAAATAAAAGTCTGTTTTACATAATATATTTGTGTGTGCTGTATATAATTATTTTGTATATATAAATACCTATGCATGCATGTATATATTTAAGAATTATTTGCGCTTAAATTCTGTATATATATATAAATACATAATCTATATTATATAAATATAAATATTTTATATAGGAATAACACATTTTCTTAAACATATACATGCATGTGTGTGTATATATATACAAAATAATTATATACAGCACACACAAATATACTATGTAAACACAGACTTTTATTTTGGATGCGATTAATCGCAATTAACTTTTGCACAGCCCTAATATATATATATATATATATGAAGAGTTCAGATGCAAAAGCCTCTCAGTGCCATTTGAAATTTTGTTCAAGAATGACCATTTTTATCAAGCTTGTGTATTTAAGTTCAGTAATTTCACTTAAATGACAATTAATAGGTAATCTTCATTGCCATTTAAGTGAAATTACTGAACTTAAATATACAAGCTTGATAAAAATGATAATTTTAGAAGAAAATTTCAAATGGCACTTAGAGGCTTTTGCATCTGAACTCTTCATATATATATATATATATATATATATATATATATATATATATATATATATATATATATATATATATATTGAATAGTGTTCTTTAGAAATTTCTATTCATCAAAAAATTCTGGGGGAAAAAATGTATCAAGGTTTCCACAAAAATAATAACCAGCATAACTGTTTTCAAGAATAATAAAAATAAGAATAAATGTTTCAAATGATTTCCGAAGGATCTGTAAAAATAAGACTGGAATCAGCCTTGCATCACAAGAATAAATTAGATATTAAAATAAAATATTTTGAATGGTAATATTTCACATATTGCTGTATTAAAAATAAGCCAGGGTGAGCATAAGAGATTTTAAAAAACATTAAAAATCTTACTGAACCCAAATTAGGCACATTTAGACTTTGAAACATTATTAATGTGCTATGAAAATTAACAATTTTATATTTATTTATGGACTAAATTGTCCTCCCTGCATGGAGTACCTCCCTTAAAATTTTATAATGACATATAGGATTAAGATCATTTGAACGCTAAAGGATAAAACCTAAACTGAAAGACAAGGTATAGAAATATTTTTTTTAAGAAGTAAATGACGTATAACACAAGAGCAATATAGACAGACTTAACTAAAGCAGCACTGACTCTCCAAAATGTACCTCAGCTCCAGAGAGGCAAAACAATAGGCATATCGCATATATTTGATTGAGTGTATTATTATTATTATTAAGTTAGGGTTGTGTTCCCAGGAAACTGCCAGCATGTCTTTAGTAAAATTACATGCTGTGAGAAGTAGCAGAAGGAGATTGAGCCTCATAGTTCTGCCTGTTTCAGCATGTACTTGGCATTCAAAAGTGTCCCTAAAGAGCTGTGAGAACAAAATAGAGGCTAGAAGAGAGAGACTCGAGCTCGCTTCATTTCATCTTTGATTATTACATAATGTCTTATACTCTATTAAAGCTTTTTGCTTAAATTTTACAGTAATTTGATTAGAATTCATACCAATATAATTAAAACCAACACAGGCTTGCATTTCAGTCAGCTAATCGCATTACTAAAAATCAATTCGAGGGTATTGTGAGGGCAAAGGCATCTGTCTCTTTAAATGTTACTGAAGGGCAGCAGATTTACTAACTGACTGGTCAGCCAATACAATAGATCCACACACCTAACAGACAATTGTGTCTCCGTTCTGGACTGCATCCCAGTTCACACAGGGTGAATATGGTTAAAGTGAGACACTGTTTTGGCTGAATGTCTGATGCACATGGAAAAACAAAATTCAAAAATGCAGAAGGATAATCTTTAGTTTTCCAACAATGTAACAATACAATTCGGGTTGAAAATCTGTGGTGAAGTTCCTTTAAGCTGCTATGGAGTCCAGACCTTCTGCCATCAGATTTGAGGTCTACGCGAGACTAGTTAAAGGAACTTCACCTGGGATCTATACCAGTCAACACCACTGTGACTAAAAGTTTATAAGAAGTTTGTCTTACAAAAAAGGGGGTAGTAAGCAAGTACACTGTAAAAAAATATTGATGGTTTAACTTAAAAAAGTAAGTAACCTGGTTGCCTTAAAATTTTAAGTTAATTGAACTGGAAAAAGTGAGTTAATACAATGAAGGAGATTAATTTAACCATCAGAAACTCAAAATGATATGTTATCTGAACTAAATAAATTATTTAAGTTGATTTGACAAAAGAATAAATGTTGTGATTACTACACTGTAAAAAAAATATTGTTGGTTTAACTTAAAAAAGTAAGTAACCTGGGTTGCCTTAAAATTTTAAGTTGATTGAACTGGAAAAAGTGAGTTAATGCAATGAAGTAGATTAATTTAACCATCAGAAACTCAAAATAATAAGTTATCTCAACTAAATAAATTATTATAAAGTTGATTTGACAAAAGAAAATATGTTGTGATAACAAATCTTGAAAATATTTTTTACAGTGTAGAGGTCTTGGATGGTAACATACCCAGTGCATTATGGGTGTTGAGTTTTTCCTATTCGGCAAAATGGAAGAGAGATACCAGCCTTTTTTCTCTATTCAAGTAGCACCGATTTCAAACATTGTTTCGCCTTTCAAATTTATAGGCAGTCAAGTTTTATTGAAAGCCCATTTTCCCAGCGGTGAAGTGCCCCTGTAAAGGGATAATTCACCCAATAAATTAAAACTGACAACATTTACTCACATTCATTTAACCTGTATGACTTTTGCATAGCTGTAAAAGCATGCGTGAATGCACACTGCGACTCACTAGATCAACTCTGCCATCTGGACACATTTGGCAAACTATTTTCAATGCAATGCATCGTGCATTCACACTAATATTAATCTTGCAGGCTGTTTAAGATTGGAAATGTTAATTGGATGCTGCAACTGTGATTACATTTATTTGTGAAATGATATACGAATTAAGAGCAATATGGAAACCAAACTAATTTCAAGAAAAGGTTTTTCCCTCTGAGATGCCTTACTCAGGTGAAGATGCAGACAAGGTATAATACATTACGCTGCCACTGAACTTACTAATGAAAACAGCATAAACAGATTGTTCTGTGCTCCATCATTCACTATGACAGCCTGCTGTATTTGACTTCGCTATATAGCCGCTGGTTCATTTGCCCTGGTCAGAAGTTTCACTACAAAATCATTCATGTCCAGCACTTTAAAAAGTCAACAGCGCTCTACGTCTCTCATCATTCATTCTGGAACGAAAACAGTTTATTTCCTGTTAGTGTAGAGTACACTCAGGAATCACGTTATTTATTTATTATTTCAGAAATGAGTCATGATGCTCCTAGTTTATGGATAAAATGATTTGGTACAATACAAAATAAAAAAAATAAAAAATAACAGCATATAATGTTTGGAAATTGGAACAATATGACGGTGTGAGAAGTGCAAAACTTTAAAAAAAAATAATAATAATAAATGACGTTAAGCATGATCTAAATATAACACTTTTAAGAAAAGTAATATAAACCTGAACAAAAAGTAATAAAAGTAATAAAAAAAAAACACATTGATGTAGTATAAACAATGTTATTTTAGTACCCTCACAGTTTGCAAAAGCCAAGGTCGATGTATTGGTTGTGAAAGTTACGGTGTAATATTTCCAGACGCCAGAGCCAAACCTGCTACATACAATGCGCTGTGTGATGTTTCCACTTAATGCCTCCCTCGATTTATCTCTCTGACAGCCGATCCATACAGATAAATCACCTCGTAAGGTTTTTCCCTCTACACACTCCAACCTGCACTGTATCAAACGATTAGGAGCGCACCGGCCTCTTCAGGGAGAGAATCAAAACTCTTCACTGCAGTAAACTTTCATATGGAGAGTTCTAGATATCTTTTGCTCATAGCTTCTCTTGTGACAGTGAAAAGTGTCCAAATAGAAAACAACTAACTGACCATAACGGCACACCACAAGGTCCATTGCCATTCCATTGAGAAGAGCTTTGAGAAAATGATTGGCCATCATTCTCCGATTTTCAGAATTGTCGTCTATGCTCGCTTTGTTCGTTTCTCTTTGCAATAAGAGTTTGTCCATTCGTCATTTATTGTCCGCTCTGTCTGAAATGGTGCGAGTAACAAACGGAGCACAAGGCGGGCTAACGCGTACCCAAAAGCTACAGGTAAAAAAATGACAGCTTGGCTGATCTAACACAGAAGGTGCTAGCTTTGAAAAGTGATCTTCTGTGTTGTCAAGATTTTTGATATCTAACCCAGGAATGGAAGTTGTTGAATAACTGATGTTGTTGTTTTGGAGAGCCTGCCGTATTTTTGTCCACGGCTTGCACGAATGATTGAGCTTTATCAGTCAAGGCCTCGGAAGCGCACAACTCTCGGCGGGGAACATCAGGGCTTTATTGTCACTTTCTTTTATTCTGACATTCTCATTCCTACGCTAAGATTCAAGGTGCATGAGACCGGATGAATTTTTTACCAGCAGTCCTCTGTGAAATGTGCCCAGATGAATAAAACAAAGGCTATAGACACGCAATGAAAAGTCTTACCTGTACTGCAGATCGAGTGGCCCACGTAAATGCTTGATTGCTTGACAACATATGAGAGAGTTATCCACTGGAGTTGAGAGAACTTGATGTGAGACAAAAAAAGAGAGAGGTCTAGTCAGAAATGCAGTTTGGATTTGAAAATTATTATTATTATTATGCTGATTTTTGTAATGTAACAGTTCTATTAAACAGAATGGGGTTTTTAAAACTTAATTCAAGTTAAAACAGCACTAATCTCATCCAATTCATTGCTGATACTTACTAATGTTTGAGCCCTATAAAGTGATGTCACTTCCTGGATCATGATGTCATTTCTTAAAGGCAAGGGGACAGGGTAGATTGGGCCACTTCACCCCTGCTGGTAGGTCCTGTAACTACACCATCAAACAAGGGAAAAAATACATAATATCAAAAAAAAAAAAAAATGCACTCATAAATTATCAAATAAAAGCTTGACTAAAAAGATGAAGTTTCTTAAAAGCAGTTTTCCTAATAGATGCAGTACGCATTATAGTAAGAAGCCCTCCCCCCATTTACAACGAGGCCAACACAGAGAGAGAGAGAGCCAGCAGAGCGGTTATGGACGGAATAACCAAATCACAGATGAAATCTGGAGCCAACCCATGTATTGCTTTATAAGTTACAATCAGATATTTTAAATCAATACATGATTGAACTGGAAGCCAATGCAGTTGCTGGAGCACGGGGGGTAATGTGATGGCATGAAGATTTATAAGTAAAAACACGCGCAGCTGAGTTTTGTATGTATTGCAACCTCTTAATAGAACTTGCTGGTAACCTCACAAAGAGAGAATAACAATAATCAAGCCTCAATGAGATGAAGGCATGGATAAGCCTCTCTGCATCAGGCCTAGAGAGAAAGGGTTTAATGCGAGCAATGTTCCGAAGATGGAAAAAAAACAACAACCTTGGTTATGTTTTTAAAATGAGAATTAAAAGTTAGCTGAACATCAAAAATCATGCTCAAATTATGCACCTGTCCAGAAGGGGACATAAGGCTATTGTCTACTGAAAGATTAAGATCATTAAGGGCAGTACACACCGGGACGAATATCGGCGCGCGTTATTCGCCAGCGTTTTTCAACGCGCAAGCAATTTCTGCTGACGATGAGCCGAGTGAGCATGCCAATTCATTCCCTGACATCAGATGGTGCTTAATGTAAAACAGAAATAGTCCTATTTTGAAGTTATATACTTGGCGTATATCTTCTTCGCCGTTACGTATGTGTGCTCGGCAATACCGTTTTCTGTTTGAGCGCCCCCAAGTGTTTTACTGTAACTTCAGAAGCTCCAGACACGTGAGCAAAACTGACAATCTCATTGGTTGGATAGTTTTTGACACGGCGCGTCAAACCCAAAAATCGAACCCGAGGCGTTTTTTATTTTTATTTTAAATGACGTTTTTCGTGTTGGTGTCACTCTCATTGGCACCCTTTGTTTAGTCACGAGGTGTTAAACGTCAGTGAATATCGCGAGCGAAATTTGTCCCGGTGGGAACAGGCCCTAATTACAGTTATTGACATTAGATGGAGTGCTGCTTAAAAAATGTCAGTTTGGAACAATTTAGCTTAAGAAATTTCTTTCATCCACGCCTTGATTTCAGGCAGAGAGAGCCGAAGAGGAACAAGTGAGAACAGGATAAAAGCTAATATAAATCAGTGTGTCATCCACATAATGATAGCTCAGGACATACGTCTAAATAATCTGCCCAAGAGGCAGCATATAAACACTAAATAAAACAGGACCCAAAACTGACCCCTGAGGGACACCCTGGTACAAAGGGAGCGACCTGAGAGGTATTTAAACCAGTTCAACACTGTTCCAGACAGACCAGTCCAATAATATGCTGTGACAAATGGTATCGAATCCAGCATTAAGATATAACAAAACCAAAATGACACAAGGCCCAGAATCAGCGATAACAAGGAGGTCATTCAAGACCCTGACTAGAGCAGTCTCTGTACTGTGTCCAGATCTAAACCCAGATTGAGAAGTTTCTAGTAGGCTATTCATATAGAGATGACATGACTTTTGCCATGAAAGGTACATTTGAAATAGGTCTATTATTGGTCAGATCAGCAATATCACTCCCATGCTTTTTCAGAACTGGCATAACTGCTGACATTTTTAGAGCAGGAGAGATAACCTTTGTGTTGAGTGAAGGATTGACAATAGCAGCGATGTGGGGTACAATAACTGGCAGACAGCTTTTTAAAACAGTAGTAGGTAGGGTATCAAGTTTGCAAGTAGTTTAAGTTTAGAACAGCATTGAAACTTTAGGAGATTAGGAGGATGCAACTCAAGTTCAGAAGCATCCTCGTAGGCAATGGCGTTATAAATATTCTCAATTTTAGATCGAGAGAGACCACTGATCTATAGATCAGTGATCGAGACTTAATTTTAGTTACACTGCTCGGTGGCACAGTTGATGAATGAGGTTTAATAAGATTATTGACTGTTCTAATCAGACCTCGAGGATTAGAGATGTAACTACTAATAATAGAATAATATGCCACTTTGCAGCTTTGAGACCATTATTATACTCAATCCGATGCTTATAAAACATTGTTTTATGAACTGTTAGGTCAGATTTTTTGTATTTCTGAGATTTTGTATTTTGGATTAAGCTTGTGTAAAGGATCGGCCGTCTTCTGAACAGGGAGCAGCAGCTCCCTCTTAAAGGAACATACACACAAACGGCAGGGGCAAATTTGACAAGCTATAATAAATGATTTGGGGGGTGTTTTGAGCTAAAATTTCAGATACACATTCTAGGGACACCATAGATTTCTATAACATCTTGTGAAAAGGGGCATAATATGTCAGCTTTAATAATTTTCCGTTCTCTCGCAAATGTTTTGCATTTCCCCATGAGAAACAAAAAATCATTGAAATAATTTTTCCTCCCATTTCATAATTTATTTTTATCCCATTGTCCCATGCTCTCTCTAACACTCAAACACACAAATACAAATATATAAAGCAGCATAACGGTTCAATAATAAGTGACTGATAATAAACTGATCATAATAAGAAATGATACTTGAGGACCAAAGTGAGGATCATTGTTTATGTTTGATCAAATAAATTCAGCCTTGGAGACTTGTTTTTAAAACACATAAAATAAATTAAAAAAAAAAACATCTGAATGGTAGCAATGTAGGGGAATATCATTTTAGGGAAAGCCAGACTCTCCATGCAGTCGCGCAAAGGTGTGCATGCAGCTGTGTTTTTGATGCTTTGTTCTGCAAATGTCAGGCTGAAAACATTTGGGCTCTGACCCATGGATCTCGATGCCCACCCGAGGATCCTTGTGTTCAAGCACAAATTCCTGACATACGTCAATCTTGCTTATATAAAGCAGACATAGAGACACATAAAGACGTGATTGAAGTCAGTTTGATGTGATGTAAAACAATCTGGCAGTCAAAAGTAAAATAATTTAATACTTTTATTCAACAAGGATACATTTAATTGATCAAAAGTGACAGTAAAGACATTTATAATGTTGTAAAATATTCATTTTTTCAAATGAATGTTGGTCTTTTGAACTTTGTCGGAAAATACTTAAAATATATCACGGTATCTACAAAAATATCAATCTGCAGCAAGAACTATTTTAAACAAGGATGACAAAAAGAACCATTATTACTAATTAAGCACCAATAATAACTGAGCACCAAATCAGCATATTAGTATAATTTCTGAAGGATCGTGTGACACTGGAGTAATGATGCTGAAAATTCAGCTTTGATCAAAGGAATACGTAATAATTTAAAATGTATTTAAATATAAAACAGCTATTTTAAATTGTAAAAATAAAGAAGTTTTATTATAAAATCTCAACAATGTAGTACATAATTTTATATAATTATTTTTAAACTGAACTAAATTGTTGCAAAAACCTATAGTACAACGAACGTCAAGCTGTCTCGGTTCTCAGGGTGTTTTTGAAGGATAAGAACGTGTGCACTGTGAGATGCTGATGACTGAAAAGGTAAAAATGACAGTGTTCTTACCATTTCTTTCCTGCAGCCAACTAGTCAATAACATCCCAAGGTTGCCGGGACAAAAAGGGCCTATTTAATCGTTCCATCATCCTGGAACAATTGCAGCACAGCCTAGAAAGAGACATCATGTATCAAGTCACTCGTCTACAATTTTAAACTTTTACTAAAGTTGCATGAACTTTAACACAGAGGTATACGCTGGAGGATTCATATACTAGATGATTTTCTGGCAAGATAAGGTTTGGATGCAGGAATGGGTGTGTGGATAGAGGGATTGTATCCCAGATGCAATGTAGAGAAGAAAACAAGAGCTCAGTTCCCTCTTCGTTCCAGCTCATGGGTCCGTCACCAAGCTACTATGGAAATCTGTGGGACTATATCTGTTTATACAACTGCATAGGGCCAGATCTGCACACTCACACACACACAAATTGTTTATGGCTTTAAAAAGAGACAGTGCTATTCTTGTGAGAAATTCATACTGTCTGTTAGCCCGAAAACATTTTTTCTTCTTCCAGGAACAGCGAGAAAAAGAAACATAAAAAGCTATAGGTTACCCCCATCTCTAAAACTCCATTTACCCTTTTAAAGGGATCATGAACTGGCATTTTAAATTTTATTATATTGTTGTCTGAGGTCCACTTATCACGTTCGCTTGGTTTTAACATTCAAAAACATCAAAATGAATAAGTAATAGTCTATTTTCTACCCTAGTTTTTGAGCCAAGCTCAAAAACGCTTGGTTTTTATGGGCGTCTTGCACTGAAGACTTGGAAATAAACGCCCACTGCTGTGAGTGGATAACAGTTTTGCATATTATAATGAGTTTCAACTCACTCGTCGATGCACGTGGTGGAAATTGTTTTGAAAACGTCCAATGTTAACCGGAATGATTCGCCCATACATGTTCGACCCAGGGTCCGTGTGTTGCACCATTCCTGTCAGATCTAATATAGACGGCACAGCACCGTTCTTTACTCTTAATTGTCTGCAAATCCAGTCTTGTTTAAAAAACAATCCTCCGTGAAATGAAGCGAACAGACGGACAATGTTTTACCCTCATCAACTGGAACGTCATTAAAAATATAAAAAGTTTATCCATGCAGTCCTATTGCAATCCAGAAGAAGATTATGCAGCAAGTCAGTGACTGTCTTCTACAACCAGGCACTGCACAATATTTTGTATTGCTCAGTAGCTGGATCCGGTTTGTCATCACGAGGTAGGCCAATGTTATTTAGCTATGCGTGTCATGCACGAATCATCAATAGGCGAACATCTTTTGGCCAGAAAGTCTTATCAGTGATAGGGAGTAAATATTTTAATAGTTTGCCACAGTCAATACGACAATGTTCTTCTTATCACTCCTTTAAAGGGTAACTAAACCCCTAGTCAGAGCCTGACTCCACCCACTGGCAATATTTGAAAAATGCTGGAAAAGTGGGCAGAGCCCAGCGGAGGGGGCGTGCACCTGAGACGCATCTCTTTGTATGGAACTTGCCTACGTCACCAACAACCGCTGTGTCACGTACTACCGCAAACATCCAATAGGAAAACTCAACTGCAGTAGCCACCGTTCAACCTGAAGAGGGCAGCACTAAGACGTTTTTACAACATATATTGTAAAAATAGAACACTTTATAAACAAATGCCAAAAAAGTTACTCGAAACAACGACTGGTATTAATAAAGATCCATTCTTACAGATCATTAACTAAAAAAAGTTGGTTAAGTGTTTAGTTACTCTTTAAGGAACATCTTAAGAAGTGGCTTATGCAGAATTAAGTGTGTAAACATTTTTCTTAGTAATTTATTATAATGTGTTTTTTTTTGTTGTTTTTTGTTTGTATGTATTGTGTTTTAGTGGAGTCTTGTACTGAGTGTCTGTTATTGTGTGTACCTGCCTAGGGACTACGGACGTAAATTAGCAATATTGCTACAATCCGGCTTGTTTACATTTTGTACTTTGTACTTATGTTCATTAACATGCTTTGTCCCTATTAAACAAAAATAAATGAAAAATGAAATGAATCGGTGGGCGGGGCTAAACCGGAAGTAGGCGTTGATCTTCTTCTGTGACTTTAAGAAATCAACATGAAATCACGTTGAGATTCACCGCAGTAAAAAGTGTGACACCAATAAATACATTCATGATGTCCTCTCAAGTCCTCCTTTCTCCAACCGTTTATGGTGAATCAAGATATACAAAACAAAACATGATTATAACCGTTATCCTTTCAAATTAAAACAAATGCATCCTCTCAGCATGTGCTATAACCCTCATATATTAATTTTCATATATTACTGGTAAGCCAGGAAAGATATTAACCAGAGACTACCATCGAGGAAAAAAAAAACCTGTTTAGACTTTAAAATCGTGTCTGATGCAGAGAGAAAAACACAGAGAATGAGAGAGACAGATGAAAGAGAGAGAAAAAGCAAAAAAAATGCTGAAGATTCAGAACGGCTGTCTGCCTCTCCTGTTTGAAATGAAACTCATCTGAAAGGCAGTGAATTCAGCTGTGCTGTATGAGTCACTGAAGATGTCCCACAAGTTCCCATGGCCAGGTTTCCTTTCAAAGGGTCATATCACACAGGTCCATATATAATAATTCATCAAGCTCAGTTCAGTTCAACTTTATTGTCAGACTCAGGTTGACTTCTCCAAAGGATTTGTATTTATTTTTTTATTTTTTTATTTAGTCTTACACAACCATTTTCTACCTTCTCTCTGATCGTTAGAATAAAACACGAGCGTTCTAAAGAGGTGGCTGATTGCGATTTCACTTTTTTCATTTTAAATAGTGTGTAATGTTGCTCTTGGTGCATGAATAGTATCTGCAAAGTTGCAGCGCTGAAAGTTCAATGTAAGCAGAGATATCGTCTTTTAAAAATCAGGAAGTTTAATGCCTACAAAAACGACTCAAATGGGACTACAACGGGTTTTAGAGGTCACTAATTACAGCTTTACTATACTCCAAGAAAGAGTAACACAGTGACTGTGTGGTACTTTCAAAACATTATTCTGTTTGTTTGAGCATTTCGAACTGCAATGGTTTGAGTTTGAGTCAAGGCTGTATTATCAGATTAACAGCAGACTGGGGGAAAACAAGAAAACAAGTCATTATTTTGCCGCTAATGGTGCTCACACACTTGTACATATTCACAAGGGTGTTTGTTGCCTTGCGACTATATATATCTTAAATATTCTGCAGTTTTACACAATCTATTAGTGGTTGTATTATCAGTAGTAAAAGACAGTACCTTTAAAGTTATTCTTTAATGTTTTTAATGTTTTTGCTCTTTTTGTGTAAAATATCCTTCTCCGAATTACTTCAGGAACAAACTATATAAGCCTACTCTATGAAATGTATACATATTATCTCTGGACTGGAGATAGACTAGGTACATTAATGGGTTTTGTGAGGGCTCTTTTCCACACATAACTGAGCAGCTGAAATTAGTATGAATCACTCCGTCTTTCACGCACACACATCTGAAGTGTGACTAAAAACTGAAAAAGGGCAAAACAGAAAAAAATATTACAAGTAGACATAAAATGATCTTGTCAAACAGGTGCTGAGAGCTTAAGGAATCTAAACTCTTGCTCAAATTATGACTACCTTCATTACCATTCAGATATACTTCCATCTGGAGTGAAAAAATAAATAAATCACACAAACAGTGAAAATTCAATTCAGTTTATAATACTTTTGCCTCATAAACTCCTAATTACTGCTTATTAAAAGTTATTAAGTTGTTGTAAAGTTTAGGTATTGTGTAGGATTAGAGATGTAGAATATGGTCATGCAGAATAAGGCTTTAACATGTGCTTTATAAGTACTAATAAACAGCCAATATCATAGTATTATGGATGCTAATAATAAGCAACTAGTTAATAGTGTAAATTAGATCCTAAAGTAAAATGCTACTGAAAATTCCAACGCAAATATTATAAATATTAGATCTTACGCCTTGTATTGGAACTTAGTGAGCTCCCTAGGTAGGCTGCATTAAGGAATCATACAGAGGTTGCCTATAAAGTAGTGCGGCATATATGTACTGCATCCTTCACAGAGAAGGTAACACCATAATACATTGCAATGGGGAACATAACTATGAACAAAAAAATGATTAAAAATGTCATTAAAACACATGTTTTACCAAATATTTTTTAGCTTAGCAACATACTATCAGTAAATGCTTTTAAAACCAATTTCAAGAGACATATATATATATATATACAATAAAGTGTTAGCAAATATTAAGCAGACTGTCTACTAATACTTTAAGGAGAGTTAGTTGACATGAAGTTGCAAAGTTACTTAAAGTTAGAAGAATGTCTAATGTGGACAATAGAAATGAAGTGTTTCCGTATTAATTTTTTATATTTTAAATTATACATTGCATCGTGTTGTATTTCAGCATTAAAGGAAATGTCCATAAAATTAATGGATAATGTTCTGGCATAAAATACCAGTTCCTTCACTGTTTATAGAGATTTTTTTTTAGTTGCTGCCTGTATAAAACGTTCCAAATCTGTACACTCTAAAAAATGCTGGGTTGTTTTAACCCAACTTTGGGTCAAATATGGACTAACCCAGCCGTTGGGTTAAATTTTTACATTACATTTTTAACCCAACATTTCGGGTTTGTCCATATTTGACCCAAAATTGGGTTAAAACAACCCAGCATTTTTTAGAGTGTAATGAATGGCAGCTCACTACATTCAGAACAGAGCTCAAGTGTTCATTACGCCAGCTTTACATCCTCCTCTAACTTCACTTTTGTCCTACCTCACAGAGCACATGACAACAAGGCATTGTCATGATATCCAGTTGATCTGACTCTTTCGATCCCGTAATTAGCCTCCCTGGAGCGCGGTGGAGACGAATCTCATTCTCAGCCCAGTCTCTTCCGGCATTATGGAGAAGTAAAACATCCCTAGTGAGGATGGCCAAGTTTCGTCCTCTGTTATAGTGGCCTTTGCGCAGGGGAACTCTCAGGAAAACAGTATCTCTGAAAGAAAGATTAGCAGAATGAAACAAGAATGAGTGTTGTAGAAACAGCTCCACCGGGAGCTACACGTCTCAGTGCTTCAGAGCTTCATTTCGTCCAATGCTCTTGTAATCATTTCAGATTTATGTCGGCTACAAATATGTAGTGAAATGTTGTCACATCGCAATAAAACCCAGTAAATAAAAGAATAGTTTAAAATTCTGACACAATTTACTGACCTTCATTTCAGTCCATCGGAGACAAAAGACTTCCTTTTTATTTTCCAGAGTTTTCAATGGCAAAAAGTACCTACACATTCAAGGACAGCAGTTAATCAAGTGCGATACAAAGTCAACTTTGTGTGTGCTCAAAATGAAAGTTTTTAACATTGCTTTTCATATCCAAAAGCAAATATATTATAATTAAAACGTGTTTTAACAGAACATGCATTTGCATTTCTTTCAGAAAAAGAAGCCAAAAAGATTCTATAGGCCTCCATGCAAAACTAGTAGTGCTTTAAAATATTAAATAAATACATTTGAATTAATAATAAATGAGAGATTTAGCATTTCTTTAAATTGTTAGTAAAGTCTCAAAATCTGGCCTCAGTAAACAGTAGGTTTGAGCCAAGAATGTAAATGCTGGAGGATTTAAGTATGAAATTTTAATGAATTTAACACTAAAATAAAAACATCAAACATGCTCTCAAACCCCATTAGACATTTTCTTTTTGAAGTCCAGTGTTTACTTTTCAGGCCAGGATTCACCTTTATACTGCTTTACTTTGAGTTTAACGGAGAAATACATCATTCATGCTAGTCAACATGACCTGATTTACTTTATTAATACATAATCATGAAAATCATGAACATAATCATTAATACAAAAAAAAAATGTCTTCGTTTTATTGTATTGACTTTCTCCTCCTCTAAAACTGCTTTGTTTTTTCGTTTCATGCCCAATAAAGCAGCGTTTCCATCCCAAATGTTCAAGAGAACAAAATCGCCACTTCCTAGAAAATTCCTGCAAAATATCTGCAATAAAATGGAGGTTGCTGCCATCAGTGGACGCCACTGCTCTTTTGTGTCTAAAAGCATGCAGACGAAATGGAATAAACTCTGTCATGTTGTCTTGTGTTTGGATGCTGGTTTGGGAACACAATTATGTGAGACGCCTGTGGGAGGGAATTTTGATGACAGACTTTGGCTCAGGCATTTCAGAATGATTAAACCAACATTTAAAAAAGCATTGCGCAACATTTCATGTTAAAATAGCCGTTTTTCTAACCCATAGATGCCTAAACGATTGCCTGATGGGCTGAATGAGCCCTTCTCTGATCACTGCGATTGCCTCTATAATCCTGTACAGTAAAATAAATAAGAGGGATTTGAGACTGGGCGAGACGTCATGCGCGTTCACGCTCACCTGTCTATGTCTGGCAGGTTTGTGTATTCGCCGCCATTCTCCGTATCAGCGAAGACAACTCGAGCGACACAACTTTAGTCAACTTTCCACAAAAGTAGAAGATGGATTCAAAGAGACTGGCTTGTAGTTCATTCCAAACCCCCAAAATTGAATTAAATAATTCTATAGATTTTTTCGGCCTTGAGTTCACGAAGTTTCCAGTGTTTCTTACGCAACCTCTTCCGTTGACAGAAAAATCTAATATGGTGAATCATTTATTGGATAATATTATGAATTATTTGCGATATGGGTTAAGCCATAATAAGATGCAACCTAAAAAGTTTTTGGCTAACCCCTTTGATAAAGACTTTGATAAAGTTCTTGAGTACTTTATAAATATTTAAGCTTTTTTTTCCCCAATTGCTTCCTTTCCTGCTCTGCAAAAACGTTTCTGCTATCAATTTATACGTAGAGTTTTGGGACAAAATGCAATTAGAAGGCAAGATTACAAAACTGTTGACGTTCGGCTTTGGCAAAAGTTCCTGCATTAGTGCTGATCCGGTGGAAAAGTACAAATATATATTAGGATCATGGAGAAACACTTTGCTCTCGCTTGTTTTTCTCTTTCAGTCATCAGATCTCCAGAGGAAGGCAAAAGAAAAACCTCAAGTGTCTAGAAAGCACTGATGTACCATCTTGCTTAAGGTCAAGCTAAATTTGGGCCTATACCTGACTTTTGAATTAGATGTGCAGTAATTTTAACTTGCTTGGTGTAGAAATTAACCAATACACAACTTGATGCTCTTTGCATCTGGCGACATTTGCCATATTTTTATACACCTCTGAACAGAGAACAAAACAGTGCCTTTGTATAGAAGTTAGTTTCTGTCATGGAATATGAAATAAAAAAGGTAATTACTCAAACTCTGACCCCGTCGCCTTGCTATAACTTGGTCCTTGTAGAAATAAAGTCATTGTGAGTTTTTTTTTTTGTATTTGATTCCATGGTGGAAACACACAACAAAATAAGTTTGGAATAACTTTATATGTTTTCTTGTTTAATCCACTATGGATTACCATTCACATCATTCATTGGATGTTTGATGCTTCTAACAGATAAATGGTTTATTGAAAATTATCTTTACAATATGTGTATTATGTTTTTATGTGTTATCAATATTATGTGTATATTGAAGACCCAAAGACACATTTTAAAGAGAATTTAAATGAATGAGAGTGATTTTGTCTTTCTGCCTTCTTTAACTGACCTATCACGTGTCTGTTCCTCATACGGTTGTTTTGCAGGCTTCTTCATGAAGGGAATATATTCCACATAAGTTTCAACTCTGAGTTCTGTAGAGACAAAAAAAATTAATTTTAGTCATCCTAGAAAAACAATTTGTACATTTTCCATTTAAAGTGTATTTTCCATGCGTCAACACATTTCTGCCTGTAAACCCACTGGAATGTCTTGCTTCATAGAGTTTAACACTTAAATATATGATACCTCCTCCACTTAATTATGAACATAAGTGTGAACATCAGATCATATTCCTTTTCTTGACAATATGACATCATCGATGTAATGGTCTGTAAGAGAATAATAAGATTAAATCTAATGAACAGTGCCAAGATTTCCAATTATTAAATCCCCCATTGATAACCATGTGGACAGAATCCCTATTACTGTGACGATAAGCTTAGTTAAAAACTATAATGAAAAATGTAATAAGGGAAATGGCCTTTGGACTTAAGAGCTGCAACTAAGCACTTTGAATTAAATCATCTATTAGATCACAGACCGTTATTCATCTCGTTGTACCAGCACTTAACCACTCAAAGACACGCCAAGCCATTCATCAAAAACTACAAGCACTTTTATACCCCAAAAGTTGATTGACAGCTTTCTTGTTTTAGCTTGGAACTTTTTTTTTCTAAATGCCTGCATTTATTTTTGATACTTTCACCGTATACAGTATGTTTTACCCCTGTCCCTGACTTTCAATTTTTAAATTCACCAGGAAAATAAATTACATTTTAAAATTATGGTTGCCAATGTGAACATGTGTGTGTGTTTGTGTGTGTGTGTTATGTATATATTTCCAATTAAGCTGTAATTTTGTCAATTGTGAAATATCGTTTAATTGTGTGTATTAAATGCAAAGAGTCCGAAAAACTCACTCCACACAAAATGAAAAACACACATTTGAGGCCGTTTATACTGAAACCCTCCATATGCATTTCATTTGAATAACCTGAGACATTCTATGGCTTTACAACAGTGCAAAAACAAGGGACAAACTCCTCTAGTCTTCTGGAGACAGTCTATGCTGTTGCTGTGTATTACTCAATTAACTGTCCATAGCATCCAAGAAAGCATTGTGCTCCTGTATTCCAATGTCAAAGGAAAAATCTATGGTTATGTCTTATCTCCATACTGCAGCACTGCCCTCATTTCCAACAAGCGAAGTGTTATTGTAAGACAGCTTAGAGGCAAAAATGAAACCATTACTACACTGAGCCTGTTAAACTCAATGGGATTTATGATGTCATGTGCCTTTCAGTGGAAACCAATAGGATACAAATAACATGTATCCTATTGAATACAGTAGATCTCAAAACCAAGTGAGCTTCTGACTTACGTACCACCAAAGACTTTAAAAGCTCTCCTGACTGTAAAGAAAGGCCATATTCGGAGGAAGCACTGCATTGAGAAGGCATTTTAATGACCAAACTCTCTCCCCACACACTTTTTGGGAAAAGATTTTAATAAAACACATTGTAGAGCCCAACCAATATGGATTTTTGTGGGGCAATGCCGATACCGATAAAAAAGCCAGATACCGATATATCGGCTGATATTATTAATGTGTATATTATAATACAGTAGCAATATTATGCATGTGTATTATAGTATAGTACCAGTGGCTTTCCTATTGGTGTGTATAAACTTTTGATGGGTAGGCGGTCGCATGAACTGAAATTCTCATATGAACCGAAACTCAGCGTATAGACCTGAGAAAAATATCTATATTGAAATGTCTACTTTTAAACAGAACAATTCAAAACGAAAGACAGATTGCTCTCTGCTGTAATCCGTATGAAATGTGCATTTCTCTCTGGAGCGTTCACTGAAGATAACAAGTCAGCGTCGTCAACTTTGCAGCGACACTGACTGAAAACACTTGTTTATTAATAATAAACAATTAAAATGTCTCCTTGCTATATTTGATGTATTCTCAATCATTACTTTTGCCAGTTCTTTGTGACAGCTTTTATGTGCTTTTTAAAAAAATCCCGCATTTTAAAAAAAATATTTATTTATCGGCCATTATAAATGCTGATACCGATAGTTAGGAAAATGCCTAATATCGGCCCGCCGATATATCGGTCGGGCTCTAATATATCGTATTTTATTAATTTTGCTCGGTCACAGGGTGGAGGAAAAAAATATAGCTGATCCAAAAAACAAACAAGCAAGCACTAAATGGTAATCCCATGACTAGTACTCACACACCAACATCTGTTGTTCAGCAAATACAGCAAACGTCACAATGTGATCAATATTCATGAGCAAAGTCGTGCCTGGAACAGCTTGAGTGCTGACAGAAAGTAAACTCCCTGTGGTGAGAAGACAAGAGAAGTAACAACATCTTTGACAAAAAAGAACCTTTATATTCAGATTTTTTCTTTTTTAGCGTTAAAATGGGAACTATGTGTTGTAAATGTGTGATGAGATGCTGTCAAGATTTATAATTTGTCCCACCCTTTTTTTTTCCTTGATAGTTCCTACACACCTGCTGAATATAATAATTAAATACAGTTAAATAAAATAAAAATAACACTATTCCGTCCAGTGTAGTTTATGTATTTTATGGTGATTTGCACACTGTATTGTTATTATGTTATAGATGCACACTTCCACTACCATTCAAAACTTTGGAGTCAGTTTTTTTTTTTTTTTTATAAATTAATGTTTATTCAGCATTAAACTGATGAAAAGTGGCAATAAATAACTTTATAATGATACAAATTATTTCTATTTCAAATACATGCTGTTCTTTCTAATTAAAGAGGCAGGAAAAGTCCTGTTTCCGCAAAATATTAACCATAATAATAAGAAGAAATGTTTCTTGAGCAGCAAATCAACATGTTACAATGATTTCTTTTGTTTAGAAATCAAGACCGCTCGCTTGGTTCTAGAACATATTGAGCGCCCAATTATCATTATCCTGAAATCTCTGTAAAGTAGCATTGATAACAAGCCCCTCAAATAACACGAGCAGGCGAAACAGCAGGAGAAGCAGCGGGAATCCTCAGAGATGCCACAGTTGCTTCTACTTGCAGCATACGCAGTAATTAAATCCTAATAATGATTTATGAATAAAAATCTAAAAAGGCCGAGGGCTGAAAAAAAATAATGCAAAATATGTCAGAGGGCACTAGAAAAGGTATCGCAGATCCAAAGGGAACGCTCATGATTAGATTTCATTGTGTATGAAAATTATTCTTTCTTTAAAAAGCCACATTTTTTTTTTTCACCTGTAATAAATAATCTCAATGGCCTTCTGCTCCTTTCATACACTGCAAATATGATTCAAGCAAGGTTCACACTCTTGGTCAAGTGAGGATCAAACATCAGGAGACAAGTTCTCAGGGTTTCGTTAAGCAGAATAACATGAAGTGTTAAAAGAAGCTGAGCTCAACTCACTCTTTCAAAGCTCATGCCATGCCGTCTCGAATATGCTGCCATTTCACCTGCTTTTAATCACTCGGCTAATTTGAATGCAGATCTAGGTTCAGAGAAGGAGACTGACAGCACCATAATTAAACATCTTTACAATGAGTCCTGCAGGTAGCCCTGTCTGTCACGATTACTTTGATTGGGAAATTTGCTAAGAATGAATCATACCCAACGATATTAATTTGCATGAGCTGTCTGTGTACAGTTTTAGCACCGAAACTTCACTTAGAGATAGTTGGAACGAAAAATTCTCTCATCATTTAAAGCCCGTCCACAACAAGGACAATGACGATAAAGATATAGTTTTAAAAATGGCTCTAGATAATCGCATTCAATGATAACTGTCTGCACAGACAAACAATTTTGTTGGAATCACTTTTTTTTTTTTCAGCTGATGAACAATAAAAACTTTGACTGCCAATCAGAATCCGTCCTTTAATGAGCTTGAGAATTGGTAATACTACTGTGCATAAGACTGGCATGACACCTTCATAACCATGACATGACATATGTCTTGAATATGAAGTAGGGTTTATGCATGTTTATGACAACTGTCATGAAGTGTCTTTCACTCAGTAATGACATTTTGAATGCAAATATGACATTGTTTGAGATGTCTTTGTTATGACATCTTGACATAAACCAATACCATCATAAGCTGTCAGTGTCTTTGTCATGACAACTTGACATAAAAAAATGAAGTTAAACTGTCATGTGGTTGGCTTTGACGTTGGCTGTCATGAGGCATTATAACTGTGTCATGAATATTTTTCGTGACCTCAACTACAGTGGTACTAATTGATACTTTATGTTTTTTCTTGCACTGAATTGGTGCAGCTTAGTGATTTAACCAGAGTGTGAGCATTCAAGAAGGGAACCCGCTATAAAGACACAAATAATGAGTTCTGCTAATCAACACATTCAACACCTGACATATCTAGGACACCTTCTCTCTCGCAGAAGAAATACTGTCTGTTCAGAAAAGGCACAATCAGATTGATAGGATTTTTCGTCTGCACAGCATTCCTAAGATCTTGACTCTGTATTCTGAATAACACGCTTTTTTTTTTAAGCATGTTCATCTCCATGGTCCATCGCACTCGTAGCCCTGTCATCCACCCACCTTCCCGGCTGGGAGCGCGCAAGTTCAAGGAGAAGACGTTTCAAAAAGACTTCTGTAGGAAGTACAGAACATTCATTGATTTGTTTGTAGCTAAACCTTCTTTCCAGGCCAAGTGTGACATTCCCAAACTCTCACACTGACATCACTGTTCTGTCCATCACTCTTCTCCAGCCGGCCCATCATGTCTTATAGAAGGTGTACAGGAATCTCAAGTGTGGAGGGGACACGAACTCTCCTCTGGAAAGCTTTGAATTCTCAGTAGGTGTCTGCACACCAAAGATGTGTGATGAAATCCCACTGGGAACGGGAGAGCACGATCTATGCTTATTTTCTATTCATTGACATGCTGCTACTGCCACAGCGTGCAACCATGATCATGGTGTGCACAGGAAAAACAAGATGAGGCAAAGCTTTCAGGAAATGCACTAAAAATGCCAGACTCATGCAGATGGGAAAAAACAGTAAACAGCAAATTCCAGCCTTAAAATTCATTGGGCCATCGATCAGGCAGAAATTGCAATTCTGTCATTATTGGGCCATCGATCTGTCATTATTTGCTCACTGTTCCATGCTGTTCCAAACAATGTTTTTCTTTCTTCTGTGGAACATTAAAATTAGATTTTTAAAAATAATATTCATGCTGCAGATATCTATACAGTGAATACAAATAATTGCATTATAAAAGACAAAATGTAAAAAAAATAAATAAATAAAAAAATTTTTGCATTTACTTCAAAAACATTGTGATCAAAAACACAGTAAAACCGTAATATAGTGAAATATTATTAAATTAAAAATAAGCTGTTTTCAGCAGCCGTTACTTCATATAAGGCAGAAATAAAATGCAAATAAATGTATAACTGTAATGTGGAACTGGAAAATGAATGTTTTGTCAAGTAAATATTTAAATGTTGGAATGACAGTCTTTTTCGAAAGTTTAGAAAAAGGTTAAAAAATATTTAGGAAGGGTTGATGGATGGATGGATGGAAGGAAGGAAGGAAGGAAGGAAGGAAGGAAGGAGGGAAGGAAGGAAGGAAGGAAGGAAGGAAGGAAGGAGGGAGGGAAGGAAGGAAGGAAGGAAGGAAGGAAGGAAGGAAGGAAGGAAGGAAGGAAGGAAGGAAGGAAGGAAGGAAGGAAGGAAGGAAGGAAGGAAGGAAGGAAGGAAGGAAGGAAGGAAGGAAGGAAGGAAGGAAGGAAGGAGGGAAGGAAGGAAGGAAGGAGGGAAGGAAGGAAGGAAGGAAGGAAGGAAGGAAGGAGGGAAGGAAGGAAGGAAGGAAGGAAGGAAGGAAGGAAGGAAGGAAGGAAGGAAGGAAGGAAGGAAGGAAGGAAGGAAGGAAGGAAGGAAGGAAGGAAGGAAGGAAGGAAGGAAGGAAGGAAGGAAGGAAGGAAGGAAGGAAGGAAGATTTTAGTAGGAGTACTATACCCCGCTGCTAATTACATACTGATTAAAACATTTAAATGTTCAAACAGAGAAATGAACACATTGAGAAACAAACACACCCCGGGCAGGGAGAGCCTTGCGCACGAGGCACCATCTCACTGTTTTCACACCAACCGTACGCTTCCAATATATGACTTTCACACCAGCTTATTAGAAGCACCAGAGAAGCTAAATGTTTACAAATAATGATGATCTCTGTATTTATTAATAGTAGTCTCACTAAGTTCATTGTACGTCTTTTTGTTCACTGTTATACATCCTCGTTCTGTCTAACTAGTCCCTTTAGCCATGCCCATTTCATATTGTACCATAGTACACAGTGAAATCTACCTCCCATTTTCACTACATCACCAAACATTAATGCAGTTATTAAGACTGAAGTGTGCTATTGACTTTATTTAAAGGGATAGTTCATCCAAAAAATGAAAATTAGCCCATGATTTACTCACTCTCAAACCATCATAGGTGTGTATTACATTCTTCTTCCAGACAAATACTATCAGAATTATATTAAAATATGTCCTGGCTTTTCCAAGCTTTATAATGACATTGAATGGCCATTTCTGTTTTGAAGTCCATAAAAATGCATCTATCCATGGCAAAAATGCATCTATCCATGGCAAAAGTGCATCTATCCATGGTAAAAGTGCATCTATCCATGGTAAAAGTGCATCTATCCATGATAAAAGTGCATCTATCCATGGTAAAAGTGCATCTATCCATGATAAAAGTGCATCTATCCATGGTAAAAGTGCATCTATCAAAAGTGCATCTATTCATGGTAAAAGTGCATTTATCCATGGTAAAAGTGCATTTATCCATGGTAAAAGTGCATCTATCAAAAGTGCATCTATTCATGGTAAAAGTGCATCTATTCATGGTAAAAGTGCATCTATTCATGGTAAAAGTGCATTTATCCATGGTAAAAGTGCATCTATCCAAGGTAAAAGTGCATCTATTCATGGTAAAAGTGCATCTATCCATGGTAAAAGTGCATCTATTCATGGTAAAAGTGCATCTATCCATGGTAAAAGTGCTTGCAAAAAACTTTGTTGCAATGGATGGCCTCAATTCTCACACACGAGCTTCCTCGCAATGATCACGGTGATTGGTTGTTAGATGACAGGGCCATCATGCGGAACATAACACAGACGCAACAAATCATGGAATTACCACATCTAAATATCTGTGTCTCCTACACAAAATAATAATAGTAATGTCATCCAAATGCATATATAATGACATGTTTGTGCAGGCCCCAGTGAAGTGTAATTCTAAAAAGGCAGTGAGAGAGAAAAGTCATGAATAAAATTAAATTAAATCAAGGTAGCCTAACACCCCAATGAAAACCATCACTTGCCTAATACATTAACACATTAACACTTGCTTGGTTAATTTTGGTAACTTGCTAGGACATCCTATTAGCCTAAATAGACTACTTAAAGCAAGGAAATGTTGCTCCTATTGAAGTAATGTAATAGTTGAATGACGGTGGATTGTGAACTCGCCGAAACGGAAAAGAAAGCCCAACTGGACGCAGGATCAGTTATTGCTGCTGGCCCAATTGGTGCAAGGAAAAAAAAAACATAATAAAAGTGAAATTCGGCAATGTGATATCAAGCTAAACTAAGCATGAGATGGGAGAGGATTTGTTTGCAGATCAATGCAGCATTCCCTCTTGTTTCGCAGACCCCCGTCTGAAAGAAGAATGTCATTACACACCAGTAAATCATGGGCTAGTTTTCATTTTTGGGTGAACTATCCCTTTAATGCCAAAGTGCCTTCAACAGAATCAGACTGAAACCAGGATACCAACTATATAAGAACATTTGCTCCGAAAAAAAATATTATGCTACATAAGTTTTTCAGAGCACAGACCATGACAAAGTGCACAGTGCACCAGCAGATCTTATACATTATGAAGAGCAGTCACTCTTGTCTTGAAAGAAATGTACATTAGTTTGCTTTTATCTCAATTATGTTGTCAGAGAGATTTCTGTACAGTAGATATTAAGTGGATTTATTTGCATTCGAACAAGGAAGGGGAACGTAGCTTTGAAGACTGTGAGCATCCTACAGTTTCAAGGACTTTCTTTCATGTTAGAAATATTGTGAAGTCTGATTACATGAGACAGGGTCTCTTGCTTAAAGATCTTTATAAGTTGTGTAAAATACAGTCAAGACGGGCCAACATCATACATAAAATACTAATAATAAGAGAATATTGTTGTTGTTTTTTTCCTACCTTTATGAACAGCAACGGGAGATGCAGCCGAGAAAACATCAAACTTCTCCCAGTCCAACATGGAGTTTGTTGGAGACATTTTTTGTGGTGGTTCATTATGATATTGAACTTTCTGTAGGCCTATGGACTGTAAAAAAGACGTTAATATTCCTCTTCAAGTAAAAACAAAAAATAAATCTATCTTTTGTTGCTGACTTCAAACGACCATGTATTCAATCAAACACTGTTCAATTTCACTTTTACTTGGTAAATTGGACATGGACAACTTGCTAAAACAAACATGAACAAAAGTTAAGGAGATAAAGATTATACTATAGACTACACGATACGATAGGCTTACCTATGTGTGCAAATTGGGTGATGAAGCAAAACCAGTAGCGTCTCTTGTGGAGTGAAGAGTGTACTGGAAAACATGAGTAGTGTCTCTACTGCTCTCTTCAGGTCAGCAGTGGTACTATAGTGGCGTTGCAGCACAGTCTTTGGCGCCATACAGTGGGTAAACAATGAAACAGAGGGAATATTATTCAAAGAACATTGAGAAAACAAGGCTCTATTTTATTTGCTCTTTTTCTCCAGTGGATTTCTCCACTTCCAATTTGATTCCTCCTAAACGGTTGTTTTAACATTAGAGAAAAATCCATCTCTCATCTGAAAATCAATTCTAGCATCATCCACAGACTAAAATAAAAGCAGCGAGATGATTGAAATCTAAAGAGGAGAGTTTCCACTGGGGTTATTCTGTGTTTTGGGGGCCACTAATGAAACAAATTACAAAAGACCTGGAGTTAAAGCAGGAGGGTTTAAAATAAAACCTTAATTATAGGCTAGCATTAAACTAACAGATCTTACTGTGCATATAAAGTGGGATAATGTACAATCATGGTCAATATTGCAAAATTCACCCGTCAGGGTCACCAGGTTGTATATCATGCTGAAGAGGTTTATTTAGCAAAACTGTCACGCTTACTGTAGGCTACACCATCATATACACAGAAGTGTATATGCAAATTAGACAAAAAGACAAAGTTAGCAAGAGCCTGTTTGCTTTTTCTCTGTGGAGGAAATGAATGGGCGAAGTACTTCTGTAAACAACATATATCAACTGTACTCAATAGGTTATTTTTATATTGTAAACATTATTCAACAATTTGCATTTTAATAGCTGTTTTTGGACTTTTGTAGGCTATATAATCCTCATATTTCACCAAAACCGAACAATCTCTTTTAATTATAAAAATTACAGGTAATATGTCATGTCCTTTGAAAATTGACATTAATCAAAACCATTATTTCAAGAGTAGATAAGCTTCAGTTTGAGAAATGATGTTGGCTTCTGCATTTTTCCCTTGAATATAATTAACCGGACACGCATTCAGCAATTCACAGTGTGCTCACACACACATACAAACACCTCCAAGGCTGTCTCTCATCTCACTAAATGATGCTACAAATTGAGGAACAAAACTCACAGTCATTTCCTCTCACCTCAGTGCTGAGTCCAACACATGAAAGGATCTTCACAGAGTCAGGTATCATTATAGTCAGGAAAAGACTGTGTGCAACATTGACATATCTTCACTTCCTCTACAGATCAAAGTCACTGTTGCTGATGGGTTTGTGGAGCTCAGTACATGTCTCACTACACGGATACACATCTATAAATCAACTGACCACATTTTAGTCACCAAACTCTACTCTCTCAAGCCCAGCGGCCAGTCTCTCCGCGGTCATGGAGTTAAATACTGAATCGTATTGCTTCAAGCTAATCCAATCAAAATGAGACGGTACACCTTGAGTGGAATTTGTTGCCGTTATTTGAGAAAATGAAAGGGGACCAAGCATCTCCGGCGAGGAGATAAAATGCATTTTAGTGCCTCCTTTAACACGAAGAAAATGGAAGTATTGATCTGTTCATGCCCCGGTGATTTCTGCTGTTGAGTGTTTGAACAGTGATATTTATGCAGGTGCTCTCATAGCTATGCAAGGCAAGAGAGAAAAAAGAACAGCATAAATGGTCCCAGCTGCAGCTTATTCTGGCCAATAACTGCCAAAATAGAGACAGAAAAGGTCTGTCTGACCCCAAAAGGTCAATCATACCTGTTCACATTTAAATTCATAATACTCAAGCGCTTGTAATATTTGCTATATTTGTATTTTATGCATGTTGGAGTTCGGTGTTATGCTGTCTGAAGCTGAGACTAGTGATCGACCTAGCCTGCCCAAGTCATAACAATACAATCATTGTTTTATTATAATCCAAGATGGTAAATACATATGCAACAGTAACATCTACATGCAAAATGTTTTTTCTGTTTTCTTAGAATCACATCTGAAAAGGCTGCATGCACAACCAACAAAACAACGTCCTTTATATATTTCTGCACGCACCATTTCTTAATATACAAAGCTATACTGTGACACTTGGGTAATACACATTTTCATATGCCAATAAATAGGCTACCAGTTAAATGTTGTATGGGTGGGAGGGAAGTAGAGCAAGAAGGAAAAGGGAAGGGGTTAGTTCTCATTTGCTGACTGACTGCCCTCTCCTGGCCTCTCTGTCAGAGGAATATTAAACCGCATTTCATCTTCTCTTGGCTTTAATGAGGCACACTAAAGATGCTCACAGCAAAGACAGGGCAAGGTCAGAGCCAGCTCACATGCCTGTTCTTCAGAAAAATCCACTTGCCTCCCTGATCACCCTAAAGACTCCCTGGCCTAAAGACTTGCCCTCCGAAGCCCTTAAACTTTCAGTTGAGACCCTTTATCATTGCCATGCATTCTAAAACAAGAGGGAAAAGACATAAGGAAGTTATACTGCTCTCAACACTGCATCTCATCCAAACACTGGAGAAAGTTTGAATAGATTGACAGCAAATGGTACACATTTAAAAGCATGCCTACATAAATGGAAAAAAAGGAATAGGTCTACAGTGAAACATTTAAATGAGGCTTGTAGCCTGAATGGCACCAGCATGAGATTGGGGTTTAAAATAACACAGGAAACAACATTCCCATTAAAGCAATTTATTGACTCAAGTTACATTTATAAAAGCACACCAGATTTAAGCCATTTAGCATTGACATTAGTGCAAGGTAGAGATAAATGTATAAGGCGGTCCATTAGCCCTTGACAGATGAAGAGTATCGTCTTGAAGTGGAGGAGCTCTTGGAAGGTTTCTGGCCATAGGTGGAGGAGTCCACAGGGTTATATTGACTTGAGGCACTTTGAGACTGGCTGGACAAACTACTATGTCTGCCACTTCCATCTTGTGTAAAGAAACTGTCAGGACTTGCTGATGTAAGGGTAGAGAAACTCCAGGGAGACTTCAAGCCTTGGGATGAAAAGCTACTCTGTGATGCCACTGTAGCAGAGGCCTGAAGACCTTGGGACCACCTAGAGATGGGAGGCTGCAATTGAGGCGGTTTGCTCAGAAACGAGGATCCACTTGAAGCAGCCGGTTTGTACGGAGGAACTTTTGCAACCAAAGCAGGGGCAAACTGGCTAGAGGTACCTTGAAGCTGAAGAGATGAGCTATCAGTAGAAGTGCTTCCCATCTGCATGGGCATATAATGACTAGATCCTGCCAGCTGAGCACCAGCTCTACTTGGGGAGCTGGATGTATATACATTGGAGAACGATTGGCCAGGTCTTGCTGCTGAGGTAAGGGTAGAAAACCTACTGGGAGACTTAGAGCCATGAGATGGAGAACCCCTCTGTGAAGCCACTGTAGCAGAGACCTGAAGACCTTGGGACCACCTAGAGGTGGGAGGCTGCAATTGAGACGGTTTGCTCAGAAACGAGGATCCACTTGAAGCAGCGAGTTTATACGGAGGAACTTTTGCAACCAAAGCAGGGGCATACTGGCTAGAGGTACCTTGAAGCTGAAGAGATGAGCCATCAGAAGAAGTGCTTCCCATCTGCATGGGCATATAATGACTAGATCCTGCCAGCTGAGCACCAGCTCTACTTTGAGAGCTGGATGTTAATAGATTGGAGAAAGATTGGCCAGGACTTGCTGCAGAGGTAAGGGTAGAAAACCTACTGGGAGACTTAGAACCATGAGATGGAGAACCACTCTGTGAAGCCACTGTACCAGAGGCCTGAAGACCTTGGGACCGCCTAGAGATGGGAGGCTGCAATTGAGACGGTTGCCTCAGAGACGAGGATCCACTTGAAGCAGCGAGTTTATACGGAGGAACTTTTGCAACCAAAGCAGGGGCAAACTGGCTAGAGGTACCTTGAAGCTGAAGAGATGAGCCATCAGAAGAAGTGCTTCCCATCTGCATGGGCACATAACGACTAGATCCTGCCAGCTGAGCACCAGCTCTACTTTGAGAGCTGGATGTATATACATTGGAGAAAGATTGGCCAGGACTTGCTGCAGAGGTAAGGGTAGAAAACCTACTGGGAGACTTAGAGCCATGAGATAGAGAACCACTCTGTGAAGCCAGAGATAGAGAACCACTCTGTGAAGCCACTGTACCAGAGGCCTGAAGACCTTGGGACCGCCTAGAGATGGGAGGCTGCAATTGAGACGGCTGCCTCAGAGACAAGGATCCACTTGAAGCAGCGAGTTTATACGGAGCAACTTTTGCAACCAAAGCAGGGGCATACTGGCTAGAGGTACCTTGAAGCTGAAGAGATAATCCATCAGAAGAAGTGCTTCCTGTCTGCATGGGCACATAGCGACTAGATCCTGCCAGCTGAGCACCAGCTCTACTTTGGGAGGTGGATGTTAATACATTGGAGAAAGATTGGCCAGGACTTGCTGCCGAGGTAAGGGTAGAGAACCTACTGGGAGACTTAGAACCATGAGATAGAGAACCACTTTGTGATGCCACGGTACCAGAGGCCTGAAAACCTTGGGACCACCTAGAGGTGGAAGGTTGCCATTGAGATGGCTTGCTCATAGACAAGGAAGTTACACTTGGAGCAGCCTGACTGTACACTGGCACTTTCGCATCCAAAGGAGCAGGGGCATACTGGCTAGAGGTCCTTTGAGACTGGCGAAACAAACCTCTATATTTGCCACTTCCATCCTGTGTGGACAAAAGTTTATCAGGACTTGCTGCCGTTGTGAGGGTAGAAAACCTACTAAGAGACTTAGAGCCGTGAGATGGAGAACCACTGTGTGATGCCACAGTACCAGTGGCCTGAAAACCTTGGGACCACCTAGAGGTGGGAGGCTGCAATTGAGACGGTTGGCCCAGAGTCGAGGATCCACTTGAAGCAGCCGGTTTATAGGGAGGAACTTTTGCAACTAAAGCAGGGGAAAACTGGCTAGAGATACCTTGAAGACGAAGAGATGAGCCATCAGAAGAAGTGCTTCCCGTCTGCATGGGCACATAACGACTAGATCCTGCCAGATGAGCGCCAGCTCTACTTGTGGAGCTGGATGTATATACATTGGAGAATGATTGGCCAGGACTTGCTGCTGAAGTAAAGGTAGATGATCTACTGGGAGACTTAGAGCCATGAGATGGAGAGCCACTCTGTGATGCCACTGTACCAGGGGCCTGAAAACCTAGGTGCCACCAATAGCTGGGAGGCTGCAATTGAGACGGTTGGCTCAGAGACGATGATCCACGTGAAGCCAGTTTATTCGGAGCAACTTTTGCAACCAAAGCAGGGGCATTCTGGCTAGAGGTACCTTGAAGACGAAGAGATGAGCCATCAATAGAAGTGCTTCCCGTCTGCATGGGCACATAACGACTAGATCCTGCCAGCTGAGCACCAGCTCTACTTGTGGAGCTGGATGTATATACATTGGAGAATGATTGGCCAGGACTTGCTGCCGAGGTAGAGGTAGATGGTCTACTGGGAGACTTAGAGCCTTGAAACTGAGATTTACTCTGTGATGCCACTGTACCAGAGGCCTGAAAACCTTGAGACAACCTTAAAATGGAAGGCTTCAATTGAGATGGCTGGCTCATAGACAAGGAAACGAAACTACCAGGATATTGAGAGACACTTTGTGATGCACCAGATGTCTGAAATCCTTGGAACACTGCTGGTCTAGATGGCTGAAAAACTTGAGTCCTAGAAGTTGAAGGCTGCCACTTCTGAGATGACTGGCTTAGAGACCGAGAGGATCCACTCTGAGTTGCTGGATAGTACTGACTGGGCACAGGCACTTTACCTCCTAAGGAAAAATTTGGAGCATACTGGCTAATGGCACCTTGAGGCTGGAAAGATGAGCCATAACTACTTTGCAGTTTAGGCACAGATTGACGGGAAGCTACCAGCTTAGTGCCAACCATTCTCTGGGAGCCTGATGTATACTGGCTGTGAGAGCTCTGACCACTGGTAGACTGGATAACACTTAGGGGTGAAGCAGCAAGTCTGGAACTCATAGAGGACCCAGAGATCTGACTTGCAGTGCTTTGAGACTGGGGTAGCAAACCACTTACACCATCTGTAGAAGCAAGCTGACTGGAACTGCCTGCCAGTTGTGGCCGAGAGCGGTCCTGAGAGGTGTAAATAAACTCACTGAGGGAACTGGCAGAGGATCCAGTGGAAGAGCTACTCTGAGCAGAAAGTGGACTAGAGGTTTCTCCAAATTGAAGGCCAGAGTGGCTGGCTATATACCGGACACTCGGACTGAAGGAATCTTGACGTTTTAGCAGTGATGGGTTGCTGTATAAACTGGGCAAATTTTGAGGCAAGACCAAGGAAGCAGAAACAGAGGAACTCGGTGCACTTTGGGTATGAGACATAGATGCATGGCTGCCTGAAATGCCACCTTTTACATACTGACGTGAATGGGAAAACCGAGACCTGCTGGGATTTAGGCTTTTCCCAGCAAGTACATTAGAGTCCACTTCTTCAAAAGGAATGCTTCCAGTCACTGGAGTCTCAAACACTGAAGACTGGGCTCCTGGAGGTGAGGTGATCTTGTTGGCATGCCATTTCTGGTGAGGTGGAACATCATGAGAACTCCAACCTACAGGACATCAGAGGAACAAATAGAGAGAAATTAGTGACATCTTCAAAAATGCCTTATTTGATTAGTTAAATGATTCCCACCTTTCATTCCAAATGCATGTTTCCAGAAGATCAACAGGATCAATAACATAGGGACCCTAGGGAGAAAAGAGGGGAAAAAAATTTATATATAAACTTTTGCACATGCAACATATGAACACCAGAAACACTTCAAATAAAGTAGTAACTAACCTTTTCCACCTCAGGTCCATAGCAAAATAACACATTAACAAAACTCCTGTAACACTAACAATTGAGTCTGTTACTCCAAACCAAACCAGCTAAACATCTATGTATACTTTCAAAATCAGGCATTTGTTTTTATAAGTCTATTTGTCCAATCAGATATCTTTTACAATTACATAAAATGCTGTTCACCTGTGAGCACTTAGCTGTCAATCAGTAATTAAATTAAATCACCTGTCTCACCATAAACCACCGTAAACATATTTATGTGTCTACCTGTAAAATAAACATGTGTAATTAGTGTTATGAATGTGAACAAATACATTGTAACCTTTTGAGAGTCATTAGAGAGAGATTGCACACACATTGCAGGTAACATGGAACTGACTCACTGTGAAAAATATCCACCTATTTCAACTTAAAAATCCACATTTGTACCCAAAAGTTTTATTGTGTGTTGTTTGGGGGAGAGAAAAAAAAAAACATTTCAATATTGTTCTCTTTAACATATTGCCCTTTATACAAAAACACTGAAAATCCTTTAATTGGCCAGCTGCGTGGTCTTCTCAAACAAGACCTTGAAAGTTTATTTTTTCACTTGAAGAAAAAAATAATGATTAGAATTATATTGCAGGCTAGGGAATCACACAGTGACAATGGTTTGTACAACCACAAGGCTAAGCTGCATTGTTTGTTCAGGGAATTGTTGAACTACCTTCTTTTTCTTTTTGTACCTTGAATATGTTGGCTTGTGAATAATCCAATAAAATAATACACAGATATAAAGGTAATTAAGAGGGCAATATTTTTTTTTTTCATATTTAAATGTCTTCCATGCAAGCAAGCTTGCAGCTAACAAATAAGTTAATTTAATTAATATACTGCTAAAAGCAGTTTATTCTTTAAAAAAAACTGTAAAAAAGGAATGTTTGTTTAAAAGTGCAATTGTTATGTTGTTTTAATTAATCATAGTAGACCTATGCATTGAACTATGCACATGAAGATATTTGTATAACCTTAATTTTCAGAATAGACACAAGAAAAAACTTTCTTTTCGAATTATGAAGTGTCTGACTTTATTTTAAACACTTGAAAAGACTATGCCTAATATCACTATAGATCAACCATCAACATTTAACCACCTGACGAAGAATTCTCAAATAATTTAAATAAGCCAAAATGTCAGTAATATATGCATTTTGGGAGACCCTACTGATGCCTTATTACCCACTCAAAACAAATCAAGTATTTGTAGTAGTGCAAATGATATTTATGACCTTCACAATGTGTATAGTAGTATTGTCTGGAATGCGTTTCTTCTCTTTAAGGGAGTGTGATGAGCCTGTGCTAGTGTGTACCTGATTATGCATGACTATGAACAGTGGTTGCCATATGTTTCAGTTCATGCATCAATGAATATTTGAGCATGTTATTGTGGGGAGATGTGTTGAAATGTTTAAAAGGTTTCCTCAACACAACCATCAGGTTATCAAGGGACTGCAGCAATTACTCAGAACCACAGGTGCGTGTGTGTGCGTAAGAAAGAGGAACATAATGGCCACTCTACACTCTCGGCTCAAAGCCAGATGAGGTGTGGGTCGACTCCCCCCCCCCAACCAACCGACGACTGCTGATTAATATTTATGGATCTTTAATCACAATAAGAGAGTTCTTCCTGTCCCCACGAGCTTGGCAGAGTCACTCTGTCTGAAAAGCTGAAAAGTCACATTAATTAAAGCAAGTGGACGTGATCGTGGTGCATCCATCATTCCCATACTCATTAATGAGGTCACATATCCAGGATAAAAACTCAAATAAAGGCAGAAAAATGTGCCTAATCTAACAACCTGCAATGAAAAGCAGTCCGTTGAGCTCTTTAATTAGGGCACCGATTCACACAAGATGGTTTTACATGCCAAATCATTGACTGAGACATTAAAGAAAAACAGGATTGATATTAATGGGAATGCACACTGCGGCATCCCAGAAAATAACAAAGGACTAACACGTAATCACTGCATTTAAATAGTAAATAACTAGCAAATTTGAAAGAATATTCCCATACACAGACATGTCTAGGACTTGGATCATGACCAATGCCATTTTTATTGAAAATGGTTGCAAGGGAAGGGACATTCTCTGGCTTAACTTGGTCACAGGAGACATTTAACATTTAAGACAAGTCAAAACCAGGTGGTGTCGACTGACCACTTGTAATCAGATCACCAGAGATGGATATAAACACCAGGTGTGCACAAGGTCTAAAATATTTCAGTGCAACCAAAACCAATGGGAACACAATTGGATTTTTTTGGATTTATTACAGCAAAGTTTCAAACTTGGATGGAATAAGTCTAATGCGAGTTCTCCAGTCCTGAGGTTAGATGTGCAGGTTACAGGTGTTCTTCAAAGCTGGAATAGTTCAGTTTTCTCCTTTCAAGACAGACACCAGCTCACCGCTCTCTTTCAGCTCCTGTTTAATGAAATAAACACATTTTCCATCCTTTTATCTGGAAGTATGATACAGTAAAAATAAAATAGAATAAGTCTCAATTTGCATAGTATCCTACCCCTTTAGCAATGGTTCTCCACTGGAGTGTCATGGTCCAAAAATTAAATTTTTTGTGTATATTTTATGAAAAAAATATCCAAATACTAATTTAAGTTCAACAACTTTAACTAACTTGTTTATGCAATGCATTTGTGCTATAATTTGTTACATTTATGTAAAATAAATATCATTTTGGTGGATAATGGATCTAATTTTTTTTTAGGTTCAGAGAGGAGCTCATTGTAAGCTTAATCTGCCCTCTGCTGGAGAAAAACACCCCCTGCAGCAAACAGTACATCTCACTTTTATAATGTTACAACAGTTCAATAGTGTGGGGAAGTGATAACATATTTTTATAGGCCAAAACCCGGACACGAGTTAGCATCGCCCTGAAGTTTTGCTTGAAATAAGGTCTGTGGTGAACAACTCAAGACATTATCACGTTTTATTTTACAATATGAAATTCATCCGTAATAATGATTTTTTTTAAGCTTTTAATTGTCTTGTAACAGGCAGTTGATAGCAAGTGACAATGGGACTACAGAAGTTGGGGACACTAAATGTCATCAGCCAGACAGACAAACCTTCTGTTAAGAGCGTTATCGGCCCGCTTGTTTGGTGTGCACCAGGGTTCAGACGGCACTAACAGAGCAGTGTGAACACACACACTAGTCCTATATAATAGGAGTCTATAATCATTTTCATTCATTCAAATATAATGCTATTTTTAGCGCCTAATCCTACATGTATTTGCATAGTTGTTGTTATGCGCTTCACCTTGACTATGTCCAATCCTCCGATGAGATCCCCTTTAACGTACAGCTGTGGGAATGTCGGCCAGTTGGAGAACGTCTTGAGTCCTTGTCTAACCTGAAGAGACAATTAAAAGTACATGTTTGGGCTAAATACACCAACAAACAAACTATTCATTTAGGGACATTTCTACAGTAAACAAAATCATATTCTAAACATAATGTTTTAATTTGGGAGCTCACTAGGTTTTCATGAAGTTGCTTTGCCAAGACAACATTTTCCAAAAGCAAAAATAGAAATACAAACTTCAAACTCTCACCTCTTCATCTTCCAATATGTCAAATGTATTATATTCAACACTGAAATGTTAATAAAAAAGTTACTTTAATGACATGCATTTAGGCTTTTAATAATTCATAAATGTTAAGAACATTCTCTAAAAGAGCTTTGTTGAATTACACAGTATGTAGATTAGTGAAAATTCTCTCACCCGGTGCTGTTCATTATTTCAAGTATCTGACGGCTGAATCCACACTTGGCAGTCTGAGTATTCACAAAGACACGAGTTAAGATGGTAAAAACGCTAGAACATTTTTCATATCATGAAAGGATGCAGTGAAGTGATGCCCTGTGCTTGAAAGCCAATCAGAGGAAGCAAGGTTTTAACTCCACCAACACACACACACACACACACACTACTGGAAAAGCTCAAAGCACAGAGTACATAAGACTCGAGTGGCTCCTCTGGGCCCAAACCAGCACAAAACTTTCATTTAGAAACTTACAACTGCAACCACCTACAAAAGATATTCTGAAGTGCGTCTCAATAACTAGGGGAGAAAGAGGAGTTAATAGAACAAGAGAGACAGAGAGAGAAGCCAGTCAGACGAGAGGAAAGAGAGATCTCATAGGGAAAGACTTTAAACTACTGCAAAGAATGTCTTTCATGTGTGAGTGTTAAAAGATCAATACAGTTATGAGGAGAGAGGTGAGGGGTCTTTCTCCTCCATTAAAGACGGAGAAGTAGCTCTATCAGTGCTGGAGACGCCTGACATCGATTTCCAGAGCCTCTTTACCCCTACATGCCTTCACTTACTGTACGCTAAATTAAAAGATCACCCCAAAAACCTTCTCTTACTGTACACTAAAGGAAAAGATCACCCCAAAAACCTTCTCTTACTGTACACTAAAGGAAAAGATCACCCCAAAAACCTTCTCTTAATGTACGCTAAAGGAAAAGATCACCCCAAAAACCTTCTCTAACTGTACGCTAAAGAAAAAGATCACCCCAAAAACCTTCTCTAACTGTACACTAAAGGAAAAGATCACCCCAAAAACCTTCTCTTACTGTACGCTAAAGGAGCAGATCACCCCAAATCCTTCTCCAACCGTACGCTAAAGAAGACGATCACCCCAAAAACCTTCTCTTACTGTACACTAAAGGAAAAGATCACCCCAAAAACCTTCTCTTAATGTACGCTAAAGGAAAAGATCACCCCAAAAACCTTCTCTTAATGTACGCTAAAGGAAAAGATCACCCCAAAAACCTTCTCTAACTGTACACTAAAGGAAAAGATCACCCCAAAAACCTTCTCTAATTGTACACTAAAGGAAAAGATCACCCCAAATCCTTCTCTAACTGTACGCTAAAGGAAAAGATCACCCCAAAAACCTTATCTAACTGTACACTAAAGGAAAAGATCACCCCAAAAACCTTCTCTAACTGTACACTAAAGGAAAATATCACCCCAAAAACCTTCTCTTCCTGTGCGCTAAAGGAAAAGATCACCCCAAAAACCTTCTCTAATTGTACACTAAAGGAAAAGATCACCCCAAATCCTTCTCTAACTGTACGCTAAAGGAAAAGATCACCCCAAAAACCTTATCTAACTGTACACTAAAGGAAAATATCACCCCAAAAACCTTCTCTTCCTGTGCGCTAAAGGAAAAGATCACCCCAAAAACCTTATCTAATTGTACACTAAAGGAAAAGATCACCCCAAAAACCTTCTCTAACTGTACACTAAAGGAAAATATCACCCCAAAAACCTTCTCTTCCTGTGCGCTAAAGGAAAAGATCACCCCAAAAACCTTATCTAATTGTACACTAAAGGAAAAGATCACCCCAAAAACCTTCTCTAACTGTACACTAAAGGAAAAGATCACCCCAAAAACCTTCTCTAATTGTACACTAAAGGAAAAGATCACCCCAAATCCTTCTCTAACTGTACGCTAAAGGAAAAGATCACCCCAAAAACCTTATCTAACTGTACACTAAAGGAAAAGATCACCCCAAAAACCTTCTCTAACTGTACACTAAAGGAAAATATCACCCCAAAAACCTTCTCTTCCTGTGCGCTAAAGGAAAAGATCACCCCAAAAACCTTCTCTAATTGTACACTAAAGGAAAAGATCACCCCAAATCCTTCTCTAACTGTACGCTAAAGGAAAAGATCACCCCAAAAACCTTATCTAACTGTACACTAAAGGAAAATATCACCCCAAAAACCTTCTCTTCCTGTGCGCTAAAGGAAAAGATCACCCCAAAAACCTTATCTAATTGTACACTAAAGGAAAAGATCACCCCAAAAACCTTCTCTAACTGTACACTAAAGGAAAATATCACCCCAAAAACCTTCTCTTCCTGTGCGCTAAAGGAAAAGATCACCCCAAAAACCTTATCTAATTGTACACTAAAGGAAAAGATCACCCCAAAAACCTTCTCTAACTGTACACTAAAGGAAAAGATCACCCCAAAAACCTTCTCTAATTGTACACTAAAGGAAAAGATCACCCCAAATCCTTCTCTAACTGTACGCTAAAGGAAAAGATCACCCCAAAAACCTTATCTAACTGTACACTAAAGGAAAAGATCACCCCAAAAACCTTCTCTAACTGTACGCTAAAGGAAAAGATCACCCCAAAAACCTTATCTAACTGTACGCTAAAGGAAAATATCACCCCAAAAATCTTATCTAACTGTACGCTAAAGGAAAAGATCACCCCAAAAACCTTCTCTAACTGTACACTTTTCGAAAAGATCACCCCAAAAACCTTCTCTTACTGTACATTAAAGGATAAGATCACCCCAAAAATCTTTGGGGTGAAACCTTCTCCAACTCTTTAAATTGGGAAGTCTGTTCTTCAAGCTGGTTAAGACTTAAATATATTTTATGGCTTAATTTGACCATAATTTGACCCAATATGACCATGTTGTTGTACGAGAAAAGTGTTCATAGATAAAAAAATATAAATTTATAATAAAAAAAAAATATATATATATATATACAGTAATATGGATTTGGAATGACACGAGGTTGATTAAATAAGAGAAATTGAATTTCGAGGTGATCTATCCCTTTAACAACCCTTGCTTTCTCCTCACTCTTTTAAACTGTGTTTCAGGAGAGAGAAAATGTGTGAGAGAGAGTATTTAAGGTCACTCACCTCTTTATTGCCTTTCATGAAGAGCATGACGGGTGATTTATTGATTAGAGATTTCAGCCTGTCAGAAGACAGGATGGTTAAACGAGTCCAGTCATACAGAAGCAGGCGATTGAGCGTGCATGTATCTGTCTTTACCTGTTTTCCAGCGAGACGGTCTTGGGGAAAGTATTCTCTAGTTCACCAGACTCGACCAGTTCCTGTGGAGGATATAAAACGTCTTTGAATCCAAACTCCCTTTCAAGTCGACACACACATCCACGCTCTAACAGCTCCCTGATGAGATGTTTTACCTTTCTGTGAAGGTAAATTCACTATCTTAATGAGGAAGGGGCTCTAGGTCTTCTGAGAGAAGAGACGATGGATGCTGGCTAATCTAGCCCTCCTCTCTCAGCAGGGGCGCTCTGCTTGCTTTAAGCAGAATGAGCTCGCTGGGAATGTAAGCAACATACAGCTACTAACAGCTAGCCGAGAACACACACGCCGTCAAAAGTCCTGAAATGCAAACACTTACCATGGTATACACACGGGATAAAACGAAACGAAAATCACAAGGGTGTGTTCACAGTTGGCATGTTTAGTTTGATTAAAATACACTCCGGTGTGATTGATCTGTTCCTTCTGCGCCCGTGCCTTCAGATCACTTAGACGTGGCTGTGGTCACACGAGGTAAAAACGATATAAACACTGTTCGTTTTCTCACACAAACCGCGTGTATTAGGCCATCAATGTGGACTTACATTTACGAGTCATTAAATCATGTTTAATTTGGACTTCTCTGTGCATGCTCTTTGAGGTGAACCTAGGGTGGACCCCCTAAACCTGCATTATGACTGATAGACAACAACGGTTTGACCGAAAAATATCAAAATTGAAAATACTGTGGGAACAGACACCTACATCTTGAGGTAAGCTAAAACATATCAAAGATTTATTTCAAAGTGAACTATCCCTTTAAGAAAATAAGAGCATTGCAAAAAACTCAACATTTTCTTTGAACGCAATCATGTTGTTATTGTTGTATGATTGTTATATCGCACCTTCATGATGTCCAGTCCCCCGATGAGATCCCCCCTAACGTAGACTTGTGGATAAGTGGGCCAGTTGGAGAAGACCTTGAGACCCTGTCTGACCTCTTCGTCCGAGAGGATGTCAAAACTGCTGTACTGTACATTGTGGTCCTTCAAAATTTGAATAATCTGACGACTAAAGCCTGCAAAAAAATAAAAAAACATTATTACTGCAGTTCATCCCGTTTAGTTTGCTTATGTGATTTTTACTAGCTTGAACGTTTTAGAAGCTTTGAAGAAACTTTTATTAAAGTAAAGAAACTATTCATATTATATTTTTAAAGTCACAACAATGACAACAAAAGTTGTCATTTGTCACTGAAAAATTTTAAATATTTTTTGTGCATGAAACATTTCATTAATAGCACTATTTTAATGTTTTAAAGAAAATTTGTATTTCTATAAACAATACATTTATTAATCTAATTATTTTAGTGTCATTTTAGTATCAATGTACTATTATAGTTTTTATTCATATTCTAAATTAGTTTTTATATTTATTAGATTTTTTTTTAAGTTTTAGATTTATTGTTGCTTTTTATAAATTTTAAAAGTTTGTTTTAATGTGACTGTCTATACAGTTTTTATTTAGCTTTATTTCATTGTTACTTATTTTAGCACATCAAGTTAAACTAAATGAAAAAGAGAAATGTTTCAATGCCAACAAGTTGAAATAAAGATTTTTTTATGATCATTTCAGTCAATGTTTTTGAAATTGTTTTTTTTTTTTTTTTTTTGGATTTTAGTTTTAACTATAATTATAATACATTTCAAATATAATAACAAAAACGGTCTTCTGTTAAAAAAAAAAAAACAATTGCCATAGTGAGTTAAATTTTAAGTGAAATCATAATTACTCATTTTTAGATACTATGCAATATTGGGCAACACGACTAAAAGCTGGAACTCGCAGAATCAAATTTGATGATTTCTGAATTTTAAATAGAAGTTCAGTTCATGAGATGACTACAAGCCGAAAATGAGAGGAGAGAGAGAGAGATTAGATGGGAGGAGACAAAGAGAACAAGACGCAAGAGAAACGGCACACAGGGAGGAGGAGTGAGCGAGAGAAAGAAACAAGATCAGGAGAGAAAGAAAGAGAGAGATAGATGTGCAAGGTGAGGTGTAGAGTCTGTGTAGCCCCTGCAGTAAAACACCCATTTTCATCTTGTGTGGCTCATGAGGGAATTCATTATAAAACAGCTTCAGGCGTCTCACTTGTGCTTATGCATTTGCTGGTATATTAGCTCGACTCTATCAGAGCGGGCAAACAGGCGGGCAGCTGCTTTCTTTGGCTCCGGGCGAACTCCACCAGACATGCTGCATTGATTGCCGAGTCCTTTACCCCTCTCTGCCTGCACCTACAGGGGACGAAGACCGCTCGCTTTGGCCCACTGCTCCAGGAGAGGGGCGATGTTACAGCCTCGTTCCTCTTTTGAAGGACAGCCCACTCAGAGCGAAAAAGGCTAAGAGATCTGAATTGCTACACGGACCCTTAACCTTTTAATTTGACATGCGTAACTGCTTTAAAGTTAGCGTTATCCGAACACTCGTTCATTTGGCTCGACGCTCGAATTGGAACGAAAAGAGCGCGTTTACGTTTGGAAGCCAATGCACGCCACCGACAGGCATGGCTTGCTCTCTGTGCATTATTTCTTGATTTGGACATCAGCCAAGCGAATGAGAACATCAATAAGTTCCAACATTATAATATCTCCGAGCCGGGCCGACCCACTGACACCTAGCGTGGCTTCAAATAACATCAACGGCGCCAAGCAACAGGTTTCGGGCTCAGAGACGAAGCAGCGTAAACTCCGAGGATCTTCTATTAATAAAGCAGAGCTGGAGGAGCTGGCAGCCGTTGAAAGCCCAACATCACGTTTGAGATTAGAGTTCAATATGCTTTTTATTTTGATCTCAGGATGGCAAACGCCAGCCTTCCCCCAGACCTTCCTCTTTACACAGCCAAAACGTCAAACGCTAAACTGCGCCTCAGTCCATGACGAAATATGCTCTTTGAACTATCAAAAGTATTTTGTTTTGAATGGGTGAAATTAATATGAGGATATTTTCCATATCTTTGACATGAGGAGGAAGTGTTAGAAGCAAGCCAGAAAATCAGCAAATCAAACAGAAATCAGCAAGATCAAACTGACAGCCTGAAGTTAAACACAAACTAAACTCTAACATACTATTAAGTTATTAAGCTGTCACTGTGAAGATTTAAATTGGATGTAAAAAAGCAGAACACGTTCCTTATTTCGGCCAATTGTTGATTTAACAAAAGCGGATGTTCACCCTTGTGTCAGCTTCAAAATCCACCAGCATCCTTGTCAACAGATTGTTAAAACAATTATTTGGTAGTTAATAATAAAATTGTGAAAATGTCTAATTAAAATCGGCTGTAGCTCAAACAGTAGAGCATAGCGTTAGCAATGTCATGGGTTCGATTCCCAGGTAATACGTGAACTGATAGAGTTCGTGCACTTTGAATGCAATGCAAGTTGCTTTGGATAAAACGCATTAATGTAATATTTCAGAAATATTTTATTTGTTTAACTGCATGTCATGACATAACCAACATCAGAGAACAGTGAATGTGTTGCTGAAATATTAATTTTAAACCTAAGGAGGGACTTCAACTACACATTTTAGGTAAAAAAATTAAAAAATGGGCATCCCTGCCACACGCTCAGCGCAAAACACAAACCGTGGAAGTAGCTGTGCAACGGGACAAAAATAAAACTAGAATGTATCCTGTCACTTCATTGAATGTATTAGGAGATATTAAGATGAACAGGTTAAACAGGCTGTTTTTAAATTATGGATTTGTATATGTGGGATCATAAAAAAAATGAATATTTGATTATTTGTTCATTTGAATGAACTTTACCGAAAAATAAATAAGGCCGAGAAAGAAATATGTTCGTTTTTATCATTACGTTTTTGTCACTATTTCTAAACAAGCTTATGTTTATGCAACAAGTTTATATCTTGAGGTTTTCTTTTAGACAATGTGTGTAACCAAAAAAAATAAAAGCATTTAAGCTCAAGCAGAGCGAACAAAAAAAAAAAAAAATCACGAATAAAAATGACTATCCTCAGTCTGGACGAAACTTAAAGGAGTAGTTCACTTTTAAAAAAAAAAAACTTTTGCTGATAATTGACTGCAAGATGTCCACGTCTTTTAAAGAAATTAAGGTTTTTGATTAAAACATTCCAGGATTTTTCTCCATATAATGGACTTCAATGGGGTCCAAACAGTTCAAGGTCCAAATGAGTTTCATTGCAGCTTCAAAGGGCTTTAAACGACACCAGACGATGAATAAGGGTCTTATCCAGCGAAACGATCGATCATTTCAAAAATAAATTAAAAAGTTTTAAGTTTTATAAGCACAAATGCTCGCCTTGCTCTGTTCTGTGATGAGCGTTCGTGACTCTCCTGTTCGAACTCGTTCATCAAAATGAACAATTCTTTTTTCCGAGTCATTTGATTAAATCAACGAACGAAATGACTCGGAAAAAGATTCGTTCATTTTGATGAACGAGTTCGAAGCTGCACTGAAACTCTCATTTGGACCTTGAACCGTTTGGTTCCCAATGAAGTCCATTATATGGACAAAAATCCTGGAATGTTTTCATCAAAAACCTTAATTTCTTTTCGACTGAAGAAAGAAAGACATGGACATCTTGGATGACATGGGGGTGAGTAAATTATCAGCAAAAGTTTTTGTAAAAGTGACCTACTCCTTTAAAGGGAGAATGTCTCGAGATCAGGTAAGTTATCTTCTCGGCCCACTCGTGGGTACAGCTGTCTTTCCTTATTCGACTGGTCAATAACGATGGTTCTGATCTGATTTCTCATTGTGGTTGTGATATCAACTCAAAATCAGTTTGTAAGTTTTACACGACAATGTTTGCACACGTTATCATGGATTCACTGCATTTATGGTCAGCAAAGCAAAAAATTAGATTGAATATTCATGCACATCCCTATTTTTAAGCAGTGAAAACTTGAATGGACACCAGTCTCGGCACTCTTTTGGTAGAAAAGGCGTAGCTGGGATATAGTGGCACTACCAGACACATGTCCTTTGCACTCGAAACAAATCCGTCTCGTTCACTCCACCACCAGCGGTTGCTCCAACTAACCCCCTGACCCCGTGTTAATTTATGCGAGTGCGTGTATGCCGGTGTGTTTACCACAGCGAGGCTCCTGGGGCGATCCCTTCATGAAGAGCATGCAGGGTGCGGCGTTGATCAGCCTCTTCAGTCTCTCGTTGAGATCCTCTTTAGGGACGTCCCCCACCCCTGCAGCCCCGCCCCCACTGGACCCCAGCCGCTGCACCTTATTGGTCAGCTCAGGGGCATGCGCACCATCCAACCTGTCAATCTTCTCACCGCCCTGAGGGTTGACGGTAAACAAATAAATAAATAAATAAGAAACACTCAAGAGTGAGTAGTGATAGATTGAGAGGGAGGGAAAAAACAGCATTAATTTTTTAGGATGCTTGCCAGTTTGTTTAGATTGTTTGCAGAGAGAGAGAGAGAGAGAGAGAGAGAGAGAAAACAGGCCGCAGGCTCTCCGGGTTCTTTGACATGTTACGCCAAGAGAGGGAAAGTCTTGCCAAGCCGTGGGTTTGTTTAACCTCCGATTATTTCTCAGTTGCTTGATTCTAACACGAGGAGATTTTGCAGCTCACATTACTTGATCGTTAAACTCTACCTTCCCAGCAGACTCCGTTTTTCTAACCTCACCTCCCTCTGCTAAATAAACACAAAACACTATCGCAGCACACCTAACATAAATGAAAGCTGTGTTTTTTTTTAAAAACTAGACGAAATCTGGCTCGAATCAGCATGCTTCATGAAACATAAAGAACACAGTGTATTAGTGGACTTCATGCTATACAGAAATGATATAAATTCTGAAATGAATGAATGAAATTACTTTCTTAATGAATTTAGCTGGTCTTAAATGCATGGTTCAGCAGTGCATATTATTGTAAAGAAAACCAATGGACAACTTGCACTAATATTTCTGAAATAGTACAACTAATTTGTTTCTGGTTATATATATATATTTTTATTGTGATGTAGTCACCTAGTTGACTAAACAGCAGCTAAAATGATGCATTTTTAGAGATAGTAGGAGAGATATTCTGAGACACAAACAACCAATATACATATATATATATATATATATATATATATATATAATAGACTTTAATCGATTTAAATCATATACGTAGTATGTAGAAAGTATGTTTCCCATTTGTGGCAGAATTAACCTCCTACCCTACTCATATAATCACAATTTTAGGTCAATCTGAGCCCAGTTGACGCCAAATGTGTGAGTTTTACCTTGAAGAAGAGGAAGGTGGGAACTGAAGTGATCTCGTACTTCTCAGAAACCTCCGGGACTGCCTCAGCCTCCAGCTAAAGAGAGAGAGAAAACTACTGTACTAATGATTCTTTATAATTCACATCAATAAAACATCACACACATCAGCATGTCAAACATAAAACACACACACTGAAAGTTTACAAGAAGATTTTTCTTTTTTTTTTTACATGGAATTGAGGACTAAAACTATCTCTTCAGCTCTTATGTGTAGTGATGATAGTCAAAATTTGGACAGTTTATGTTGATTTTACGTTTCTGATGATCTTAAAAAAAACATTTTTAACATCTAAAGGCTTATGGCTAAAGGGTTGAAACTAGTTTTCAAGACGCACATAAATTGTGCCTACTGCCTACGCATACATTTTTAAAAAATAACTAAAATATTAAGCAAAGAAAAATTATCATATTCCATGCTAATTTTAAAGAATCCAACATAATTTATTTATATAGAGTTGTTGCTTGAAGAACTCTTCTGCTCCGTTGTCTGTGTGACGAAAGACGGTTTTAACCCTTGACAGAAGGTAAAAATTATCTTTGCTGGTTTAAAGGAACACTCCGACTTTTGGGGACTTTAGCTTTTTCATTGTATCTCCCAAAGTTAGATAAGTCCATACATACCCTTCTCATCTCCGTGCATCCCGTAACTAAGCCTAACTTAGCACAAAAACTGGAGGTAAACAGCTCCAGCTAGCATAATGCTCCCAATAAGTGACAAAATAAAGCCAACATTTTCCAATTTCGTGATTTGTATAGTCACAGTGTGTACAAATAACAAGGTCACATGAGACACAGCCATCTTCTAACCGTATACTGGGAAGGGAACTATATTCTCAGAAAGCAAAGCACTGCTACTTTGACGGAGTGATTAATGCAACACCTGAAAAGAACCGTTGTTACTTCGGTCATCAAAACCAAAATGACTAGCTAGCTAGTGGCGAACGTGACTGGTGATCTCAGGTGATACGAGAGCAAATCACCCCGCCTAAGAAGCAGTGCTTCGCCTTCTGAGAATATAGTTCCCAGTATAGACCATTTTGTGAGATGTAAACAACACTGGTCCAGAAGCACTTCCTGTTTAAACGTTGGAATAAAATACAACCAACAGAACATTTACAACTGAATCAAAAAATTAAAACACAGCTTTAAGATGTTTTCTTTACATTTGAAATTAAGAAACCATTTACAAACTGGACAAGTGTTGTTTACATCTTGCAAAATGGACCATTTCACAAGATGTAAACAACACTGGTCCAGAAACACTTCCTGTTTCAGTTTGTAACTTTTTTTTTTATTTTACATGTAAAGAAAACATCTTAAAGATGTTTGTTTAACTTTTTGATTCAGTTTTAAATGTTCTGTTGGTTGTATTTTATCCCAGCTTTTATGTAGTGTTAAAAAACTGAAACAGGAAGTGCTTCTGGACCAGTGTTGTTTACATCTTGTGAAATGGTCTATACAGTTAGAGGATGGCTGTCTCATGTGACCTTGTTATTTGTACAAATCACAACATGTAAATTGGAAAATGTTGGTGTTATTTTGAGCAGTATGCTAGATGGAGCTGTTTCCCTCAAGTATTTGTGCTAAGCTAAGCTAGCAGTGGGTGCATCAGACAGAGTTACGTCTCGCACAGAGATGAGAAGGGTATGTATGGACTTATCTAACTCTGAGGGATACGGTGAATAAGTTAAAGTCCCAAAAAGTCAGTGTGTTCCTTTAAGAGCCATGAGTAAGGTAAAGTCATTGACAGCCTGAGGCATTTCAATGAGCTCCACTGGGAATTGGAGCAGAGGAAGGAGAGCACACAGGAAAATTTGTGAGAATAATGGCGATTTTCAAACAGGTTTCTCAAACACTCCCTGCCATCTGCAGTTAGTCAGACAAATAGAGAGTTCTACCCCAAAACTCAGCCATTGGTTGAGCCATTACTGGGGGGCTGGTTTAGATGCTCGAACAAAAAGAGCAACATTTTGACTGTGTGACAGTGTTGAACACTTAAAAATAAAAATTCTAAGAGCTGCGAACACAGTTTTTTCACTGGAGGCTGAGATAAGAGAAAACATTGAATTTAATAAATAATTTTTGTAAATTCACAAAAGAATGAAATACTAAATAACCAGTAAAAAATATATTTCCTGAAAAAAAGAGCATGAAACGGATGCTGTGAGGATCTTATCTTCAGAATTGTGACGCATATCCGAGTGAAACGGCTTCTAGGATGAGAAAAATGTAGGTTGGGACTTGATTTTTCCCATCAGGAATTGATTGGATCGTTATCATTTGAAGATCCAATAGAAATACTTTATATCCAACTATTACAACTTATGCGAGTACTAAGTCATAGGTGTACCTATCAAAAAAAATAGAGCTTGAATGTTATGATGTGATCAAAATTTGTTTTGAAATTTAAATAAAATGTTTACATTAAAATTTCATTTATCAATTTAGAGGTCCAACATTTGCCTTTCTGCAAACTGGCCGAATAGCAAGCAAAAAATAATAACTTTGCAATGAGAAGCATAATACATTAAAACAATATGGCATATTCAGAACATGATCTGTTGCTTTCAGCAGCCAGACATGTACATTTCTGGCAGCTATTAGTGACAAATTCTGCTAAAGATGCTGTAAGGGTCAATGGTCTCCTTTACCTTCACAAACATGGTGTGTTTGTGCTCTTTGGCTAATTCTGCCATCACATCGTTCATCTGTGAACACTGCGGAGCCCATGGCGCATGGAAATGGACAACGGTGAGGGACCTGGGAGGTAAAAACGAAGATGAGCTTTCAAGAAACTTGGATTTGATCTCTAAATTTAGGAAGGATTGTCTCAGGAAAATACACTTTTAAAGCAAATCCACATAGAACTGAATTACTAGATTCATTTAATTGCGCATTTCATACTGTAATGTGGAGTAAATGTTATAATTTTTTGACATGACAGTGAGGACAAGAAGCTAAAAAAATCCCACAGTCGTAATGACCAATCAAATAAAACATGAACACTTACTTCTTATATGTCTTTTAGCAAACATGTTAAATGTCATTTTAGGGACATTTTTGTTTTTTTAAGTGCTTTGCACAATGGTGGTTGTTCATGTATAAACATTTGCAAGGTTTGAACCTCCTCCCTGAAAACAGCTCAGATACTAAAAAAATATGCTGCATCACAATAATAAAAATGAATCATTTGTATTAATTAGTTGTCTCTGATCATAATGTTCTTCTGTAATGATACCAGATGAACAGGAAACACTTGTATTTCATGAAGAAACAAAATGAAAGTGTGGAGCAAACTGGGAATGATTGTTCATGTAACCTATGTAGTTTTAAGATGTGAGATTATTATTAAGTCATATTCGCTGAAAATATGTCAAATACCGTTTTAAAAATTAGTTTTGAGATACAAGTTTGGAATGACAGGACCTGACAATGACAACAAAGTACAAACGTATTCATTACAAACTAAAGGAATTAAGTTAGAATGTCAAAACGCAGCCAAGAGTTCTGATTATGAGACTAATACTATATTATTCATACTACCACCAATTCTACTAATTATAATAATAATTAGACTGTAACGTTAACTATGAACAGCATGAATTTCTCAAATGCTCCCAAAAACCAAACAGAAAATGATAAAGGACAGCTGACACAAAATATTGATATATTAAAGCAATTAATCGATTATCCTAATCTATCCAGATCCTTAAAAATGAATTCATATGGATTTACATATTGTATATATTTGTGTTTATCTGAACAGGCCATCGGTTATTTAATTCTGTTCGTTCAAAAAGGCCTCTATAACCCTATGGCCGTGTATATGTGTTAAATAAGATGAAGAGCAGTGCGAATTGAATTATATTTAACGACAGAGTTGACAAACTTCACTTACTTGCTGTTATTTTTTAATAATTCCTCAAATTGCTTCAGTGATGTCGCGTCCGTGAGGTTCGCCATGCTGCCAGGCGTTATTAACAGATCACCGAACTCTCTATCAGGCGGACACTCTGCAGAGACGCAAGACTTTACCAAATGATACACGATACATTGAACACATTCCAGACAAAATGATATGATATTGAGTTAAATATAAGATAGTGGATTAACATACACTTTTTTGTTATATTTAACATAGTAAGTTTCAAGTCACATTTCTTATCTTTTCTTTCAGAGGTGAAATTGCAGTATGTGGAAATCACCTGACTGAATCATTAGCCTACTGCATCTTTCACTTGAATATTTGTATTACTACTTACATATTGCCACACAAAAATATCTTATTCTTTAGAAGACTTGAAATATATCACATGAATCATGAACTACTTCTATAAACATTTTGTGTATTTTTTAACTTGAAAGTTTACTTTAATTCACTTTGATTTAAGAAGAAGTATTTACATTATACATTGGGAAAGTATGACCAGTGTGAAAACGCAACAAGATAAGCAGCAAAATTAAGAATGACCGTATGTTAACAAATGCAAGGGTGAAAAGTACAAGGGTGAGAATAAACTATAAAAGTTTTTACTTTGAGGTGAACTATTGCTTTAAATTACACTCATTCGCGCTCAATACCCGTTCGTCGAATAATAATGCTCCGTTTGACGGAGCCCCGCCTCTGTTTTCCCGTACTGTTCATTGATTGGTTGGCGCAACTGTATGTCACTCATCTTGCCGAGACAGGAACTATAATTCGGATTAAAATCAGGACGTGAACATTAAAAGCAGGACGTGAAGAGTCACACTGGGGAACTACAACATTGGATTTTATTTTCAAATCCGACTGTACAGATATGCGACTGACACATTAGACCATTATCATTTATCCGACATTTTTAGACATTTTTAGACTTATCATTACACCGACATTTTTAGAATTGTTGTTTTTTGTTTATCATACATTGTATAATACTTGTGCAAAAGCCTCGATGTGCGATAGATAAAAGTGCCCGGCTTTGGCTGGTGAATAAAATGGGTTTTTGATTTTGCATTGATTCATATGGGAGTTCTGAGCTTCTATTTCAGCAAGTGTTTTGAATTAAACCTCTGTGAGTTTAACTTGTACTGTAAAATAAACAATGGATTGCATAAGTCCCACGAAGAATAAGAGAAGACTTGGTGGAGGAGAGTATGAACATTTGCACACACAGACGGTAAATTGACCAATTTACTAAATATTTACTTACTCTTAATTCATGTTTTAAACGCAAATATGCTTGTAACACTTAGATGCCTTTGTTTGACCTTCTGTGGTGTTTGTACAGATTGTTCCCCTTTACAAAATGAGTTATATGAGTTATTATTAGTATATAAACACCCAGCTGATCGTCGCTGGAAATAGCTGTTATGATTTATAGAAACAGTGGACACCATGGAATGACAGCTGCTTTTGCTCTCATTGCCATCTTGTTACATAATTAAGCCGAATATAGTTTTAATGCATCTCTCTGAATCTCACAGAAAAGGCTGTGTAATGGACTAGGAGGCAGTGCGCATGTTGAATGTGGTGTGGTGGTGGACACTCCAATGGACACATGGGACGCCCCAAATCACAACCCTCAAAATGGACACAACGCCAACGTCCCGGGGATGGTATTTGTTCTCACACATGCCTGTTCTCTGCCTAGTTAAGAATTTCTACCATAATTTGGAAGCAAATCCTTCTTCTTGTTGTTTACAGTGTTGAAATGAACATGTATATTGCTCTTATCTGATGTTCTTGTGTTTATGGTGCATGTGGAATGCAGGGGTTAAAGGTCACAGTCTGTTTTATTGAACTCAAGAGCTAAAGTTTACCATAAAGTGATGGTTTACATTGATTTGTACAAGTATCCTTAACAAAAACATATTATTAGTCGTATTAATCGTAATGGTGCTTGCATATCAATTTGCAAATCTTTATTTCAATCTGTAATGTGTTTGGGCTTGTCAGCAGGTGTTGCCCGCCCCGGGACGTGGTGCAGGACAGCATTGCCCCAGATGTATGGCGGGTGAACCTGTGAGTAATATTTGATATTGTTCTGTGTTGGTTGCAAATAATATTTCCCTCTTCTTTTATATCATCTAGGGTTTGACAAGGGAAAGAAGCTGTGGATGAACATGCCACTTTTTTTTCTAATATGACACATTCATCAATTCTTGTGCAGTTTTTTCATGCGCACACTCGCAGCACTTTCACCGGGCGGCGTTGATACAAGCAATATGATTGCCGTTGGAAATTTTGTACTTCCTGCAAATCAATATTTATTCATGACAAGAGAGAAATGCACATTTTGAACGGTTTTCCCCCAGGCCAGAGTACCTACCAGCTGATCTAACCACTACGACACGGGAACAGTCAGCATATATGAATATCAATTTGCGTAGGGTTAATGAACATTATACATACAATGCATTGGGTGTTGAGTGAAGCTGACCTGTGTCACATCAATGTTGCTCTCTGTCTCTGGCAGGGCCATATAAACCACATCATGAGGTATTGATCAGCATTGCCGATGACTCCTGGAGAAAATGAATTGACTGAATAAACGGGGAAGGAAAAAAGCGCTGCAGAGAAGCAGTCTGCGGTTTGTCCGGACCGTGTGGGGTTTCCCAGCGTTGCTTTGTGCCTTTCATGCATTTTCCAAATCACCTCCCCTACTGTTTTATCTACAGTAGTACCTTTTATTGTTTTGTAGAAATGTGGTTTAAAATTCCTAGAACATGCACTCCAGTGACAAAGGCAATGAATAATGGTTTAGATTACACTGAAGTGAAGCGTGTCGACATCTTTGCACTGTACATTTCCTAGTGTTGTTTGGTCTCGATTTTCCAAGAAGTAATTACTGCTGTGGTCTATGACACTATTGCATAAATATTTTTTAGACTATTTTTCTAAAAATTTAAATAATGAAAGAATTCTCATGACTAAATGCGTTGTTTTCCTTAACTACATTCATGGTAACATTTTAGTTTAATTTTATTTGGTTGTTAAGTGTTAAAAAAATTTACTGTATGTCAGCTTTATTTGAAATTAAGGATATTTTTGTAAATGTATTGTCTTGGTTTTGTTTTATCTCAATGGATTTTCCTTTTCTTGTTTTGTTTCCTTTATTGTAGAATTTTTTTTATTGTATTTACATCTTTCTTCTCCTTTTCAACATAATATTTCAACATGATATTTTGCATTAAAGTCTAATTTGGTTAAATGTTTTGTATTTTCTTAGTATCAATTGAGGCTCTCTCTATATAAAGTCTGTGTGTGCATGTGTGTGTGGTATATATATATATATACCATTTTATATGTGTGTGTGTGTGTGTATATATATATATACACTGTAAAAAAAAATTGGAGTAGGATTTACTTGAAAAAACCTTGCTAAACGATCTCACTCAGAAAATGCTAGTAAATTTACAAAGATTTGCCAAGTAAAAACCTAAACATATTTATCTGTAGCTTTAATTAGAAATCTTTAAGTTAAATTTACTTGGAATGTGGAATTAAGTAAACTTTACAAAAAATAAGTAATTTTAACTCGGCTTGTAAAAGGTTGATTAATACCGATTTCCTTTGCCTTTGTATAACACTTCACTAAAACAATTATCTTGAATTTTATTAGTCATTTATAGTATGTTCTTTACTTAGATCATCTAAGTAATTTATATATACATCATGTCAGACTTTAAGCCTTATGTGAATGCAAACACCTCAATACTTGGTAGACAATACACAATGGTGGTAACATTTGATGGATCGTTTGAATGTGTCGTTTTAAGCAAAAAATGTACTCGAAATGTCACAAAATGGCAATTTACTAATACTGAAAACAAAAATCAATGATAAAACAGTGTAAATACAGCTGGAAACCAGTGAAAAATGAACCTCATTAATTATTCAAGGTCCAGTGCATGATGGGAACCCCAGTATCAGAAAAGTTGAGTAATTTTTACTTAATTTTATTGAGTTGATATTACACTTTCATTTATACTCGCTTGAAATAAGTACTGATATGGAATTTACTTAGTTTTTTAAATTCTTGCCTGAACTAACTTTTTCAAGTAAATTACATTGGGTTTTTTCACTAGTATTTACTTAACCAAAAAATAATTTTTTACAGTGTATATATATATATATATATATATTATGGTTGCTGTTCGCCAAAGTGAGCACAAGATGGCAGTGTCCCATTCCGTTTCTCTTCCAGGGGAACCGGGACCAGTCACTAGTGTTTAGAATCCAGCTTTTCAATATTAGATACCACCATACATCTGTTTTTGTGTTTGATCCATTTTAAATATTCTTTGTTTTTTTTTTAATTATTATTCAATTTCAGAATTTATGCAGTTTCATTAGTCCTGTTTGCATGCATATACACTGCTTAGCTAAAAAAAAAAATAAATAAATAAAGTCACTGTTTGGATTTAAATTGGCAAATACTTAAAGGAATGCACATATCTTTTTAGGAAGGAATTAATAAAAAAAAATTCAAGTCATTTGGTTCATTCAACAAATTTTGATGAACAAGTTCGTACAAGAGTGTCATGAACGTGCATCACAGAACAGTGCAAGGCGAGCATTTGTGCTTATAAAACTTAAACTGTTATTTCTTTTTTTTTAAATGACCGATTGTTTCGCTTGATAAGACCCTTATTCATTGTCTGGTGTCGTTTAAAGCCCTTTGAAACTGCACTGAAACTCTCATTTGGACCTTGAACCATTTGGACCCCATTGAAGTCCATTATATGGAGAAAAATCCCGGAATGTTTTCATCAAAAACCTTAATTTCTTTTCGACTGAAGAAAGAAAGACATGGACATCTTGGATGACATGGGGGTGAGTCAATTATCAGCAAAAGTTTTTTTAAGAGTCTATGATTTGATCATTATTGCAGTGGTTATGTTTCTAGCATGTTGCATGTGTGGCAACAGTTCTTCAAACCCTTGATGGAGAAGCTTTTTCTTGGCCACTTTTTCAACGATGACAAAGTCAAGATTCATCAGGCTCAAACTGTGTAATGGGAGAAAGCATAAAGAATCATTTCCACACGAGTTGTCCAGACCTTTAATTCATTAAAAGTCTTTGGGATGCTAGAGGAGACTGTACAGAGTGATGGACTCATGCATTGTCAATACAAGATTTTGACCAAACATTTAGGCACCTCTTGATCAATTAGAAGAGCTGTCCCCAAACACATGCTATAAACATAATAATCACAGAAATAATGATTCAGCAATAGACTCTAAGTATCCAAACAACAACTTTTTATTCTTTTATTTTGGCCGGTCATTGTTGAACGTACTCCAAAAGTTTTATATTCTCAGTAATGACCTGCGCCACATATTGATGCTTTTTCCACGAGGAGCAAAGACTCGTATTAGCTATTCCCCTCAGACAGTAAGTTTTAATACTCATTTTGACATGAGCGACTCTTCTCGCAGATATGACTTCCTCCTCATGCTGCGGCCCAGCTCATAAAACAAGCTTCTCCTACAAGAGACTTATAAGAGTGGCCGTGTATTCATAAGTCATAGTTTCTGCTTCTGTAAGTTATAAAGGAATTACCTCAGCTCAGGAGGAGCCGTGGGGATGGGTCGAAGTTTGTGCTAAGTCAACCAAGATGGATTTAAGTATATTACCAACTCAATCTTCCTCACCCTCCCTCAGTGTTAGCTTTTGTCGGTGGAGAAATGAGAGGCAGCGTTCAGACAAAGCTTGACCTCTAGGGGCCAGCTCTCAGAGCCTAGATTTTCAATAATGTAGGACAATAAAGCTTAGTCCTATAACCTACTGCAATATGCTACAAGTGTAAAGAGCTTAGCTGCTAATAAAGGAGGCCGACGAGGAGTGAGAGAGCGAACGGGAGAGGAAAGAAAAACAACAACTCATCTTCAGAACTCATATTTGGAGATCAAGTGCGGCCCATAAGAGCATTTCATAAGGACAGTAATGAGATGCTGCCGAGGAAGACGAGGAGATCAGAGCGGTCAAGCCTGACAACTGTTCTCTGACACAGTGGATATGAGTGCGGGATCTTCCTCTAGTCCCTGCGACGCTCGTGACAGGCGCACACATGTGTTTGTTTAGACGTTGGTGCTTCCGTGCTCATGGATGAATTATTATTTTCCTCTCCAGCCCCAGCCGGTGACCTGACGCTTGCGTGGACCTGCTCCTGGTTCCCCGTAAGTGGTCCAGGTTGCCGGTGTGTTCTCCTCGGGGAGACAAAGGGCTATTATGGGTTTATTGTACAGATCAGCGGGGTCAGGGTACGCCGTGTGCGCATGCAGGGGAAATTTCTACTTCTCGTTCGTCGTCAGCAGGGACAGGGAGGAGGAAAACCAATCGAGCGTTCCGACGTGCTGACCGTTGCTTTCTTGATTATGAGTATTAATGATGAAACTAATATTGTTCGTAATGGAATATGCTCTCAAAAGTAAAGTTGCAAAAGGGTATTTTCACAGCGATGCCTTTAAGAACAATTGGCTTTATGCACAGCTGCACTCGCTCCTTGTTTCCTGTCTGCCATTATTGAAGAAATTGATTAATCCAGGTGTGCCTGACCTCAGTCGTCATGGCAACAATAATCAGACACACCTGAATTAATCAAGTTCGGCCAATAATTGCAGACAGGAAACAAGGAGCTGGCTTACCTTCAGGACGTAGTGCAGCTGTGCATAAAGCCAATTCAAGAACCTCTCAAAAACTGTTAAACACATTTTAATGATCTGAAGAAGCTTGCTGAGTAGGAATTACACCCGTTATTATTATTATTTTTTAAATAATGCAAAAAAGTGCATGTGATTGGTGGCAACTAATAAAAAAGAGACGTTAAACATAATTGCACTAATTACTTCACATGCATCCATTGCACTGGAAATAAAAGTACCCGGATGACCCATCCCGTTCTCATCCCAAGGAGTCATATACTGACGCTTTTGACATTTCGTCTACATCCAACGCACATGGCACCCTTTAGCGTCAATATGAGACGCAGATATATATGGGCCAGAAGGCGCCTCCTAGTGGTCTAACCCTAACTCTAACCCTTTACCAGAACTAAACCGAATAAAGCTCTGTACGTGTTATATTGACGCTAAAGGGTGCCATATTAGATTTAGACAGAATTTCAAAAAAAAAATAATATATATATTTATATATATATATATATATATATATATATATACATATATATGAGATTCTGAAGTGTGTATATGATGGACACTTTACTGTCAGCGTGTGTGTGTGTGTGTATATATATATATATATATATATATATATATATATATATATATATACTCTAAACAATGTTGTAAAATATAGACAAACCCAAATGTTGGGTTAAAAATGTAATTTCAAATTTTAAGCCAACTTCAACTTTCACTTACAACTGTACATTTTTTAATTGCATTTCTTACCCAACATTTGGGTTTGTCCATATTTGGCCCAAATTTGGGTTGAAACAACCCAGCATTTTTTAGAGTGTATATATATACAGCCCACAGGAGAGGATTTGACACTGGTAAAGGTCACATGATAATGATAACATGGCAAATACAGATTACATTCACATATTCATATATAGAATATACATTTTTAGCAGTCACAAAATAATGACTTATTCAAAATAAATATACTCAAGAAAGTACGCTAAATCGGACAGTCATTGTATGCTACATTGTCGTCACATGACTTCATCATGTTGCATGTAAATGCCATTCCTTTACAATTAAAAAATGGGTACATTTTATCCATTACATTACATGATCAAAAACTTTTTGGGGGGCTGCATCCCACAATGCTGGGTTGTTTCAACCCAAATTTGGGTCAACAAATCCAAATGTTGGGTTAAAAATGTAATTACCGTTGAAAGTAAAAAGTTGGATTAAAAAAAAAAGTAATGACATTTTTAACCCAAAATTTTGGTTTGTCCATATTTGACCCAAATTTGGGTTAAAACAACCCGGCATTGTTTAGATTGCACTGATTTATGCATACTGAAAATGTGCATTCTACACTGTCGAAATAGTATTGCTTTTCCGAACATTGCCATTGTCTGGTGATTAAAACTGTTGTAAGCAGACCCTTAGACTTGAGAATCTCCTAAAACAGGAAACTGTTGCTCGTTTCAGTTCAAGAGTCTAAAGGCCAAAACCCAGCAGTGACAACAGCATTTCCATCTTTCCTCTGCCTCTTCCTGAAGTTTAGGCCCGTCTCTTTCATGGCTGTGTTCTTTTCTGGATCTCATATACTCTTACACCATTTCCACCTACTTTGTTTATGAGGCTTTGATCCACAATATTCTAGGCTAAGTTACACCCATGCTCTGCAAGGTGAACCTGTCGGCATTGTTCCCAATGGGAACCCAATACTCGTGGAGTCTTTCCTCTCTCCTCTCAAAAAACTGCTCTCTTTAGTAACAGAATTCTCCAAAGATGCTGAACAAAAGGTCATGCACAAAGACACAATTTTATGCTCCTTTAATGAGTCAAATTTGCTACCTCTGCACTCACTTAAAGATACTTTGCTTGATAACGGCGCATTATCGAAACCCCCGTCAATAAAGGGCGTAACTCTCTGAATGCGGTTAAAGGGAGCGGAAAGTGTAAATGCACCACACGGGTGACCTGTGTGTGTATGTGGCCATTTTGCAGCGTTGAGATATCTACATCTTTCGGCCTAATCTTTTGATGTTTCCTGTTTATGAATGGACTGAAAGCTGCACATTGTGGGAAAGAATAAAGAGCCGTGGAGGTGTCTGCATTATATCTGTTAAAGAGAGTCTCGGAGTCATGAATGTGGGGCACTGATTCATTGTGTCCTCACGGTTGCCTCATTCAGACTTTCATGGAAGCCCTTTGTCCTAAATCTTAAGATCCATCCATTTAAAACCACGTCCGACAATGCTCTCATAGACGCTTAATATGCATTCATGCACTGGTGGCTTGGCTTCTGTTAAATTGCTTTCATAAATGGATGATTTGGAAGGGATTCGCTGGATCGTTTATTTATTTATTTCATTTTTATAGAATCAATATCCTATTGCAGAGAGATATTGTAATGTGTAACCTTTACCCGATATGTTTTATTCATCTTCAGAGGGAAACGTTGGATGCAGAGGCCTGAAATGTAATCATCAAACCACACAAATTACTTTGACTACAAACAATATTCTACCATTGTGAAACCTCTTAAAACTATAAGGATTATTGCCTAAAAATAACTAGAATATCGCCAGGTTTTCCTTTGTTCTACATTAGGAACCCTTCATGGGTTGAACATGATCATATAATGGTGTCTAGGACACCGTTATCAAATATTAATGTCTCATAGTATGATGTCAAGGTCGGTGGATGATAAAAAACAGTTAGAAACACGAAGGATTATTGTGGAACACATTTCAGGTCATATTCCACCTTTTTTTTAAATATAAAAAAGTGTAATAGAAAGCATTAAAAATTAGGCCTTTGTGATATTATTTTATGATAATCAAGCACAATAAATTCTGATTACTGTAATGCAATGACTTTTGTGTTGTAATCAGCAAATCAATCAAATAAAAGGTGGTACAAAAAACTGTTTACAATTTAAATAATAATAATAAAGTATTTTGGCATTACAATATAATGACTAAATGCATTATTTCGTAAAAAAAAAAAATAAATAAATAAATCATATTAGAGTTGTCAAACGATTAATCGCGATTAATCGCATCCAAAATAAAAGTTTGTGTTTACATAATATATGTGGGTGTAATGTGTATAATTATTTTGTATATATAAATACACACACATACTTATATATATATATATATATATATTTAAGAAATATTTTCATGTATATAATGTGTATTTATATATATATATATATATATATATATATATAATTTATATGATATGTAAATATAAATATTTTATATATAAATAATTTTTTTTTCTTAAATATACATGCATGTGTGTGTATTTATATAATTATACACAGTGCACCCACATTTATTATGTAAACACAAACTTTTATTTTGGATGCGATTAATCGTTTGACAGCCCTAAATCATATACATGAAACATGGCCCTACAGCTACGCATGTGACTTTATACAGATTATGCGTGTATTTTTATTTTCTTTGTTTTAAATTTCCACAGGTTTCCAAACAATTCCAGCATATTTGTATTGGTTATATTGAATCATCTATTGTGTGTGATGATGATATGTCACAAACCATGTGCAAATTTGTAGCTCGTGCTTTGAAAGCAACACACATCAAGTCATGTAAAAAGCGCTCTTTTATTTCCGAAAGCCACATCTCTTATCATCGCAGGCTCTCCTGGGAACGGAGACCCTCGGTGAGACCTCTTTCCCTTCGGTGAAAAACAAAACAAAACAAAAGCACAACTGATGCTGGTGTATTTTAAGGTTTTTTACTTAGCCTCGATCACCTCTGTGGCTCTTAGTGAGCCTTGACAGTGCTCGAAGCTCTCCAGGCGCTCAAAGCATTCCCCACAGACCCACACAACATACATGATGCCATGAAAGCATGTAGAGTAGCGCTGCCGTGTCGACCTGTCAGTCAGGAGTCAGACGCTGCTGCTAACAGTTGAAATGCTGGAAGTGTTCGAGCACACACACACACACACACACACACACAGGCCTCTCTCTCGCTCTGTTTAACGCCAGGCTGCGTGTCAGAAGAGACAGAAGTGAACAAAAGGAAGCGAAGGCCCACGCGTGACATGCAGGAAGGGAGCAAAAGCTGCTAATGCTCGCGTTTTATCTCCTCACACACCCTCGTTATAAAGAATATTAAAGCATAATATAGATTAATAATGCATGCCGAGTTCACAGTCTTGTTTGTATCTACGCAGCAGTCGTGGTAAATACGTCGGGAGATGTTTACAGAGGAAGCTACGCACCTGGCTTTAAAGGTTAAATCAAATCCGAGTCAAAGAGGGGCGAACGTGCAGCCTGTCCCCCGAGGAAGAAAGGAAAGGTAAAGAGAATTAAGACGCGTGCTGTTCTGCTGGGAAGGAAACTTTGGCAATGACAGGCCCGTTGATTCACACTCGTGCAGATTCAATTCACATCTTTCTACTTGCCACCTCCAGCAGCCAAATGGGATGAACGTGCTGCTGGCTGTTTGCTGATTATCTTGAAATATCATTTTGAGGCGGCGTAAAATGCTGAAAAACAGCTGCAAGTGATAGCGTTTTGGCTTCCTCCTGATCCTGAATATCTGCTGCGTTGACAGTTTTTTAAGGAATGATTTTTGTCAGACATAAAAACATTTAGGGCCAAATGAGAAGACCGAAACTTAGGCCTACTTACAGTAAAAAAGCTTGTGGTTTTAGCATGTTATCGTGATTGTAACACTTTTGCAACCCAAATGCTATAAGGTTTTAATTAGAAAGGAAACTGTTTATTATAAATTATTCTTTTTTCTCTATATATTTTATTATTTATTTCAAACAAAACGTGTTTTCTTGGGAATATTGTTTTGAGTGGTATAGTCCGAGTGTCGATGGCTGACATATAGGCTGCATACTTCCCTATATAGTGCATATGATGGACACTTTACAATCCCATAAGGCCTTGAGAGAGGATTTATGAAAGGCAATGAAGCGTCCATGCTGGTAGGTCACATGATCATGACAACGTGGTGAATGTATTACATTCATACTACACATTAGCTAGGCCTACATAAAAACACTTTTTTTGCGCTTTTTTTTAAATTATTAATTCAAAATAAGTAGGCAATAAAAATATGTCGTCCTAAATCCCTTGAAATTACACACAGTCATAATGACATCATCATCCTGGAAGTGACATCACTTTGGAGGGAAAACAACAGTAGACATTAGTGAGGAAAAGCAATGGATTCATTGAATTCTGTTGCATTTCATTCTCTCTAGAACAATTCATCATGTTTGATGAAAGTACAGAAATTGGTTTGGTATAAAAGATGCTCAAAGGTATAAAAGGTGGTTAAAGTTCAAGTTGACACTCATGTAATCTGCTGATGATATATATCAGCTTATAAATAGATTATAAACAAACTAAACTGCTTAAATCATTTAACATTTGCCATATTCAGCAAAAACTCAAAAAAAAAAAAAAAATGGGTCAAATATTGACAAACCCAGCCATTGGGTTACATTTTTAACTCAATGTTTGAGTTTATCCACATTTGACCCCAAAATGGGATAAAATAACCCAGCATTTTTTAGAGTGTATAGCCTATATATATTCTCAATGGTGTTTTTGCTGAAGGTGGGAGTTTAGTTTGTTTCTAATCTGATTTTATCCTTAAATCGTGTTAATATTTTCTATGAAAAGACCTTAAAATGAAGCACATTCTGAGAACAGAAGTCATTTACTGTACATGCTTCACATTCAAAACCATTTCACAATGAGTTATGCATTTATTTTCTGGCCCAAACAGGAAATAACAAGCACACATGAGTGCATCATTTTTATTTATTGCATATTTAGACCATGCTACAGCTCAATGAACAAAATCATCATAAACAATAAACACAGTTCTTTTGCGCGGTCTCTGTGATCAAAGCTTTGGCGGTCTAATCTAACCAATTAATCCATTTATCAGCGGCGCACTAACAAACATGTTTCCAGCACACACTCAGAAACTAGGGCGCCGTGTTCAGCACAAGCTCTGCGTTGTTCATTCCTTCCATTTTTAAATGAGTGGAAATGAGTCGGGAACTTTTGCACATACTACACACACACACACACACACATGGAAAAAAGTGAAAATAATACATGTGAAATTGGGGGTAAAAGGTTTTTGAACACAGATGTTGGATTTCACTGTTTAATTCAAAGCTCTGTGAATTTTTTTCACAGTTTTTTTTCACCTCTGTGGTCCCAGTACACAGTGCCAAAATCACAGCACTTATTTTAAGCATTTACTTGGTGTGTGTGTGTGGTTGTTGTTGTTTTTTTTTTTTCACGGCTGCATCTTCATCTTTCCGTCTGTTAATAATGTAGAGTTCACACATCAGAATGATCTTCACGTTCTCCATCTGAGCAGGTTTCCTTTCTTACTTTCTCTGCTTTTTTCTTTCTCTTGATGCAGGAAATTCTCAGCTCTTAGATTCTCTGACAGCATCTGTGAAAACACACTGCATACGACTTTACAACACCGCAAACATCCAGTGTAAAGCCTTCGATTCGGAAACCCACTAGATCTCCATGTGTTCCATGATCAACTGTAATGAACAGATCTTTTAATAAAATGAGCTATACTGAATGGGGTCCAAAACTCTGAGAGCACAGTGAAAATATGTGATTTCATTTGTTCAATTTTAATAAACATCACAATGCAAAAATATATAGCTTTTTAAAATCCGCCACTATTTGTAGGTTGCCATTTAAATGTAAGTAAATGTGTGACATTGATCATTAGAATTAGATTTTTCTTAAACGATCCTTTAGATGCTGCTGTGATTAAAGCAAACGTACACTCTAAAAAATGCTGGGTTGTTTTAACCCAACTTTGGGTCAAATATGGACTAACCCAGCCGTTGGGTTAAATTTTTACATTACATTTTTAACCCAACATTTCGGGTTTGTCCATATTTGACCCAAAATTGGGTTAAAACAACCCAGCATTTTTTAGAGTGTAGACATTCTGAAATTCATGAAATTATCATTCTCATTAAACTTTTGCAGTAACACTTTATACACTCTAAAAAAAATGCTGGGTTGTTTTTAACCCAATTTTGGGTCAAATATGGACAAACCCAGCCATTGGGTTGCATTTTTAAATTACATTTTTAACCCAATGTTTGAGTTTGTCCACATTTGACCCAAAATTGGGTTAAAACAACCCAGCATTTTTTAGAGTGTAATAACTACACGCTAATAAACATTAGTTAAGCTTGAGTAAACAGTTAATTCATCATTCATAAAGCATGAATAGACATAAGCAGTTTATAAATACAGCTATAAATGTTTTCTTCTTGGTTTAAAAGCACAATCTAAAAAAATGCTGGGTTGTTTTAACCCAATTTTGGGTCAAATATGGACAAACCCAGCGATTGGGTTACATTTTTAAATGTAATTTTTAACCCAATGTTTGAGTTTGTCCATATTTGACCCAAAATTGGGTTAAAACAACTCAGCATTTTTTAGAGTGCATATCTGTAATTTGTTTAATAATTGCAATTTCATACTTTATCAATGATCAATTCATAATTTCTAAATGAAGAATTGCATTTTTTATAAACCAGTTATTTTAAGAGTTGTCAGTGGTTCATAAGATCACTTAGAACGTGTAAGTAAATGATTAGTAAACTATTTAAATGTGCATTCATACATATTATTCAGACATATAGTGATGGTTACTTAGTGTGTTAATAAATGCTTTATTAACATGTATTTGGGAGTGAGAATGGGCTGGTATTTATGCAGTAATTCATGGTTAATTCAGGTAGTTATAAAGCATTTAGTAGTGGTCAGTTAACTATGTGTGTGAGCTCATCTAAAGTGAGGACTATTCACGTCTTAAAGCATTTATAAAGGAGATTTAAAGGCTGTTAAATATTTCTATGTTCTGTATCACTGTGTTTAGACTGTTTAGAAGATTGATTCGCTTTAATAGTCCTCACTTTAGATGAGCTCACACATATAGTTAACTGACCACTACTAAATGCTTTATAACTACCTGTATTTACTTACACTTTCTAAGTGATCATATGAATGACTGACAACTCTTTGTAAATAATGCTATACTTCATTTAGAAATTATTAATTGATCATTAACAAAGTATGAAAATACAATTATTAAATGCATTATATGCTTATAAATCAAGATATAGCTGTATAAACTGCTTATTAATGTCTATTAATGCTTAATAAATGAAAATTCAAGACAATTCAAACATTTGGACCCCACTTTATAGTTTGGAGTGTCACTATTCTCTATATGTGAGAGTAACGCATCCCAAATGCAATCGTCTGGTAATTTCGAGGAATCCGCATCTGATGTCTTGCACTTAAAAAAGCTGCTTTTAGGAAATAAATAATTCCACTAGCTGTTTTCATCTCCATCTTTTGAGGAATAGCATTGAAGAGGCTGTTTGTTTGCTTCCTCTGTGTGATTAAAGGTTCAGTTATGCACGTGGGCGGCGTCGAGCATCTTTAGAATGAAACTGTGTGAATCTGTTCAGGGCAGAGATACAGTAGAAAGAAACCACAGAAGACTGAGTTTTCCCAACGTGGTGTAAACACACACACACACACACACACTCAGACTGCCTTCCCATCTCTACAGCCGTGGGACTTGTCACTACTATAGTCTGTTTCCAGACAAAGACAATCGTTCACCATCCAGTGTGTTTTCTTAAAACTGTGAAATTAAAAGTAGCCCTTTTGGCTGTGAAATTGCATTTTTCAGTGAAGCTTGATGTGCAATTGACATATCAGGAAGACGAAACAGAATGAACTACCAGACACTACTACTCAATTAAAAATGTATGGGCTAATAATGCACCTGGATCCGATCTGACCTGCCATTATGTGGATGTAAGACACGTCTCTAAGTGAGTGTGCGCCTCCACTCTTACGCCGGTGCCTCTGGGGATTGAAACTGCAACGTAACGCAGCAATAAGGGGCTGTGTGAACTTTGACCTGTTGACCCTCCCTATTAGAGCTGGCAGCTGGGGAATTTCATTTTGATACAGCAAGGCAGTCACTAACAGTCCCGCTTCGTGCTACGAGTTGTCATTTCTCACATTTTCAATTTCTTTCCTCCGTAGTTTTCATTTCATAGCGTTGACCTTTTTGACTCTGTCATGTGGAGTGTTTGGGTGATGTGCTCTCAGGAAATGGCAGGAAGTTCCGAATGATAAATTGTGGACTACATTTACTAGTCTGCCTGCGTCATGGTTTGCCTCGTACACACGTGAGCGTAGCATGCAGTTAAGCGAGATTTTGCTTCGTTTGGCAGCTTAATCTGAAAAGTAACATGTTGGTTAGAAAACATCTGTTGGTTGGAAACATCGGTAATCCTGTAGCTTTAATCATCAACACACACCTTTCCATAGTGTAGCTCTTGACTTAACATTGTTTTGAAATGTAAATGTAATGTGACTTGTCCCTGAATCATTCTGCATGCAAAGGTGATATATATATATATATATATAGACTGTATGTGTGAGTGTGTTACTGCATTTTACCTTAGTAAAGGGAAGCCCTTTCTAAATAATTTAATAAATAGATATAAATAGTTTAATTAATTATATAAATGAAAAAAGATGAAATAGGTAATTACCTTTTTTTTTTTGAAAAAATGATTAGTTATAATGCCTATAAATTATTGCTTTCATGTTAGCATTGGCAGAAATATGTATTGTGATTTCATTATTGAAATTAACTTGAATAAAATATTTCTATATTTAATTTTTAATTACATGTTTAGACAAGTTATTTTAGAGAAAATAAAAATATGGATGCCATTTTTCTAAATTCCATTGTTGATGTATCAGGGAAGCCCTTTCTAAATAGTTAATAAATGACTTAAAATATATATAAAGTAAAAGGCAAATTATCTAAATGGAAAAAGGAATGGTCATAATGACTATAAAAATTACATATGTCAACCTTGCATATCAACCTTGAATCGGATCTTTCTAAATTTGATGCCATTTTTCTAAATTCCATTGTTGGTGTAGCAGGGAAGCCCTTTATAAATAGTTAATAAATATATATATATTTTTAAATGATTAAAAAAGTAAAAGGGAAATTATCGAAATGGAAAAGGGAATGGTAAAAATGACATAAATGCCAATTGCATATCAAGCTTGAATTGAATGCAGCATATTCTGTGTTATAAATATTCTATTCTATTCTATTCTATTCTATTCTATTCTATTCTATTCTATTCTATTCTATTCTCCAGCAGATGCAGCCTCTGACCTCTGGCTGAGACTGCAGGGTGTTTGTTTTTACCCTTAAGGCCTGTAGGTGGGGCAATGGCACCACATAATGGTCCTCTCCGTGGCGGAACAGCCCGGGACCGTCTCACCTACAGGGGCAGAAGTGACCGAGCGCACATCGACAGGCCTGGATAGACCGACCGGTGGCTCTCCCTCTCGGTTACCAGATGTTCAAGCTCCCAACGAGCGTCTGATTTGTGAAAATAACTGAGAGAAAGTAGGTCAATCACGTCTCATGAAGGACTTGCTGCTGGTGACACACTCATCGCGCAGGGCGAGCTGTTTAATACCGAGAGTGTTGAAATAATCTCGATCACTGTCTGTGTGTGTGTGTGTGTGTGTGTGTGTGTGTGCGGAGGGCCCCGAGCGCAGGTGCAGCTGACGGCCCCGCGCCGTTAATTACTCCGGTAAACTTTGTAATCACGAGAGTTTACGGGATCTGCCGAAATGAGGTGGAGCTGACCCGCTCCGTCTCTTTTCAGAGCCCATTTCCACTGGATATTTTACATGTTAATTGTGTAGAATGGCTCTCCGCTCTCTTCTTTCTATAGGTGCTGCCTGGAGCTGCGCCTCGGGCTCTTTTCCTCTCTCTCTCTCTCTCCTTCTTCATTTCAGCAGCAGAATGAAAATGCTAATTATTATATGGCAACCTAGACATAACCAGCCCATTTCACATGTTCTGCTGTTTTCATCTAAAATCAGCTGTGAATCACGATCTTTGTTATACTGACACACAAAGAAAGCACTTTAGGCTGATAGTAGTTACGGTTATTAACCGTAAACATTAACAATAGCGACAACACAATCAATTTAAAATGAATAGCCTGTCATTTATATTGTAATTTTAACTTGTGATATGCTACTATTAATTTTAATTATCGATGTTTTTTGTTGTATGTTTTTATTGTAACAGCAAAACAACGCTAATAACTGGCTATTAATAATATTGCTTTTTTATATAATAGGCTATATAAGACAAGTTGGTCTCGTGCAGCGTTTTTAAAATGTCAATTTCGAAACAAAATCGCAATGAATCGAATAAGGACGATGCATGAAATACACAAGTATAAAATAGTACTAGTATAATCAAAACAATTAAATGTTGAACATATAGGAACGGTGACCTGTTTAATGTCTTCAGGCATGCATATAAGGTTTGAAGTCGTTTCCAGAGAAGTGAAGTTTGTAATTGTCACTGGAGTTGTATTGGGACATCTGCTCGACTGTATCAAAGCCGACACGAGAGTCCCAGCGGCTGAGCAAAAATCTGAGTTAATTAGCGCGATACATGTTTAATTAAAGCCAATTACAATATCTAAAATTACCTAATCGAAACCTGTTTTCACAGTGAAGGTGCCCTCAGCACGATCTGCTTCACACAAATATATAACATGCATTTTGCAGCACATGCACTTTGTGCGTATGTACAATATAATGCTGCTGGATATGGAGAATTATTATTTTATTTTATTTTTTTGTCTTCAAATAAAAGCATCAGCAGGTTTTGAAAAGCGTGTCTTCAATACTTTAATTGGTGTTTTTTTAATATATATATTTCTACAGCTAGGTTACATCATCTTATATTTATTTAGCCTATAAATGTAATTTATTTTGGATGAAAAGTCATTTTAATCGGCGAAATAAGGTTTATAAATAGTTCCTTATAGCCACATTTGATAACTTTATCAGACTTTTGTCCTTCCAATCTTGATGTTTGCGATGCAAGTGATAAATTCTGTCACTAAAGAAAATCAGAAACTGATTGGCTGCATGTTTGATCGATATTAGTCTATTGATTCGAGCTCTTCTTCCCCGTTTAATTGTGCTGTGATCTCAGACGCTGTTCCACATATGCGTCGAAAGGAGGCGCTCTTTATCAAATTTCTCTTAAAGATTAAACGCTGCTCCGCCAAAAGCTCCTGCAGTTCCTCCGGAAAATAAATTCATATTTTCACGTTTTATTCATTTCACGTAAAAACCATCCTTTATAAAGAGAGAGAATGAGATTGAGATATTGTTTATGGTATTTTAGACGAGGTAATTGATTAAGCATATTGTTTGGCTATTAATGTATTCATGTATTTTATTATTGATGTATTTTTATTACTTGATAAATGCTTTGTCTATTTATTTAAACCCGCTACAACTCCACAATGGAAAAAGGTACATTAAAATATATATGAACTAATAGCTGTTTCGTTATAAAACATGTGTAACACAATAGCCATCATGTTTTCATGCAATATCTCCGCTTTTTAAGCACAGCTTTATGTAATGGCGCAAGAAACAATAATAGACTGTTAACTGAAATGATGACTTGACACTAATAGCAATGCACATAATTCATCAAGATTTTATTTGCCCTCATTTTTCCCTTTTCTGATCATTAACGATGTAATTAGTTGTCATGATTAAGGCGAAGGGAACATATGCAACAGTTTAAAAATGCAAAGACGAATGATTGATTCTCCCTGTTTGTCATGCACTGACGTTTACGCTGCTTTGATTTCCATCTCTCTCTCTCTTTCTCCCTCTCTCACGCCATTTTACATAAACCCATTACAAAAAAACATATATATTTTCGGGTCTTACCATAAGAGGACATGGTTTTAAAAGCATGCAAATGTGAAATGTTGATTCTCGTTTGAGCCCGAAAATAGCCTCTCTAACATATTGTGGTGAACTGGGAAGTCTGGATGTGACAGATGCGCTTTAAACCCAGAAACTTGTGCTCTTGGATTGATATTCCGAAGGTAAATCATCTTTCAGCAGCTCTGCATTAGTTATGATGAGCTGGTTCACGCCTTTCACTACATGGCGTGCTCTGTGAGTGGTCAGTTGTCCGATTTTACGCACAAGATTCAACCCAGAATCTCAGCACTGCTAATTTAATTTCTTGCATCAATGCCATTACCAGTCCGAACTGTCAACGCTTTTCTGTGATGTTGGAGACAGACAGGCCCTCTCCAAGCAATTTGACTCTTCTCTAGCTTCTCTGGAGTTTTGCAGGTGCCATTCTGCTCCAGACCTTTAAGATTAAAAAACGGGGTTTGGAAGATCTGGCCGTGTGCAAAGATGCAAATAGGAAAGTCGTGGTGCGCTGGTATGATGCGTGGAGGGGACATCTGGGCACTGGCCATCTGACTGACTTTGCCTTGACATCTGGGAAAGCCACTGGTGTGTGGCACGCGAATCGGTTGATGTCGCTATTTAAATGCAAATTTGTTGGGGATCATTGGAGCCTCACCCCGTAAATTCACACAAAAGGAACACTTCACACACAATAAGGAGGAGGGTCGTTTCTTCGGGAGGTCTTGGCAACGCCGAACAAATCTTATTCAAACCCACACACACCTTCTGCATGACTAACTTTTCCTTTGTCCCGCGCGCTCGGTTAGTACATCTCCCCAAATAAGATCTAACATGGGCAGACAGAATAGAGCTCAATCTGCAGCGTTCAGTTTTTAATAAAAATAAAGGTTCCGGTTCCAACCCAAAAGCTTTTTGTTATGGTGGAATATTCTTTTAGACAGATTGTTTTCTACGCATAAAAACACTGAACTGATGAACATATACTGTAACATCAAGTTTTGTTTTTATTATCGTCAACAAAAAAAGATAACTTTAAGGTCTAAATATTTAATACACAAATCAATTTATTTTTTCACAGTATTATTATTAGCATATTAGTATTATGCTTGCAATCATAATCTTTTTGTTTGTGTCCTACGGAATATTTTGAATATTATTTTAGATGTGCTTTTAATCTGGCAACATTTTTTTTTTTGCATAACAAAAACTGACATCTGACACTTGCGAAATGCAAAACGCAATTAAATCGGTTTCAGAATAAACACACCGGATATGTGGTGTCATAAAATTTGTCGCGCACTTAATTTCCGAACGTCGAGGAGTGAAAGTGAAAGTTGGTGAATTAAAGAGCGCATTTTGCACGCTTTGGCTCCGGGCTCCAGATGAGCCTCAGAAATGAGCCGAGATGGATTCAGGCGAGCAGCTGATTCTCCAGTCTCCGGCCAGATGGCTTCTGAACACAGATTTGCATTCATTTTCGCCTAATATCTTCCAAAATAGAGGGGCAGCTGCATTTGTTGTCAAATAAGGTTTAAAACTCCTTTTTAGGACGGGATCGTTACCTACGCGATGGGATTGTTGAACTTCTCTAGTCAACAGTATCAGATTTAAAGGGATTTAGACTAAAACCCTAATTTGGTAATCAGATTGAAATCGCTTTGGTGTGTGTAATCTGTATTAGAGATACTGTAGATTAGGCCTAGAATTAGCAAACCTGAAATATTTATAAGAAGAAATAAATTAGATTTGGAAAAAATAATAAAGATTTGATTAAAAAATAAACATAAATTAAAAAAGATATCACGTGCCAAATAGGTCTACGGATACTTTAGATTTAGGTAGCACATGCGTAATTATAATATTTGATAGCAATAACATTTCACGTGAAAGAAAAACAACCGTTTGCTGATTAAGATAAACGTAGCAAATAATAATAATACTCATTTTCTGCCTAGAGTGCCATTTAACATTAAAGTTCACAGAGCGTATGCATGGATCAAAGTCATTGCGAATTAAAGACAAAAAAGCATATCAATCTTAAAATCTTGTCGTAAAATATAATTTTATTACTTACGTATTTAATTAGACGACGATGCAATGTGATGGATTTTGAGTCGAGGCAAGAGCAACAGCTTTGATAATTCACTTATCTTTGGCAATAGTCATTAACCCCCAACACTAGCAGAATAGATTGCTGTGTAAAACACATCTCTCTTCTCCTCTCTCCGTCCATCCATCCATCCATCCCTCCCTCCAGCACACACAGGGTCCCCAGATAACCAACATCGGACTTCCATTTTTGCCCATTAATTCAAATATTAACATGCATGCACGGTCTGCCAATATCACGAGCACCTTACGAAATGAAGGAAAAAAATGACCCTTATTGTTCTGATAAATGATTATATTTTTATTACAAAAGACATCCTACTTCTTGCGCATAGAAGGAGAGGGTGGACGCAATGTTTCCCCCGAGTCCTTTCACAGTTTCAGATGTAATTCTGCAATAATTTACCAAATTAAGCGCGTACGCACTAGGACTAGGAGTTTGACATCGCCTCGGTTCGCTCCACGCCCGCAAACTGTGTGTGTTAGATTCAAGCAGTCAATGTAAAATCCCATAATTTAAGACGCGCATTACGCCATTATGCAGATGCCCTGGGTGTTTATTCTTAAAATGCCAGTACACCTTCCTGACTTGAGAGTAATGAAAGGAGAAACTAGTGAATCGATTTAGTCAATTACGCGCCCGGGACGTTCGGCACTGTCACTGTGGCGATGATGATGGCCCTGTAAGAATTTTATTCTGGAAACCGGCTAACAGTTGCAGCGGATGGGTGGCCAGTGATCTTTTTTTTTTTCCTTCTTTTTCTCTCTCTATAAACTTGCATGGCAGTTTCTCAGAATATATAGTTCATGCGCAGCGCATTTTATTCACGGGCTTTCATTATCATTCATTTTTGTTCCTCTCTGATGATTACTTGACATGATGTTCACTGGAAAAGCAGCAGCAGCAGCAGCAGCAGCGACTCTAGTCTTGTATGTACTCACGGTCCAAGCTTAAAGCCCAGCGACAGGAAGCTTCAATCCTTTCCATGTATGGGCAAAGCCACGCCTCCGCGCGCGTCATCCTCTGACAGCGTGGATCCCGTGGGTCTGGAGTTTTTGGCTCCCGGGAAAGGTTCCAGTCCTGGGGGATAGAGGGTTGAGTTTTGTATGCTTCCATCCATTCTGCAAAGACGCGCTAAAGGCCCCTCATCATCCTCTCCCGTGTCCGGGAACACCTCCACGGTGATCATTTACGCGTTTATTTGTCTTTTGGAGCCAGAAGTGGTGGATTCAGCAGTGTCCCGAAGCCTTTTTTGATGCTGTTGTTATAGGATGCCACCAAGCTAAGAGCATCATCACCATCATCATCATCCTCATCCACAGCAACAGAAAGTTGCGAGAAATGTTTAACTGAATTAAAACAACTCTAATATCCCTGATATTTGCGCGAGTTGTTTCGCTTCTTCCACGGGAGGACCAAACAAGCTGCTGGAGAAGGCTTGAGAATCTTTACGCACTGAATCGTTCATGTGGTGCCAACGCAGGACGGACTGAAGACGGAGTCGGGACTGCTTTTTTCTTCTTCTTGTTCTTGTTCTTCTCTTTTCGACAAATCCCAAACAAACTCTTACTGCTATCCGAAGGGGCTTCTCGGAGAAACGACGCGCCCTCGCTCACACTCTCATTTCATCTCTTTGGCTGGAAGTGGGTTGCACGCGAACTGTTTTAATGTTTGGGATTCAGGAAAATATACCGAGAGGGGGGACCACTATGAAAGAGGAACCGCTGGGCAGTGGCATGAATTCGGTCCGATCGTGGATGCACACGGCTGGGGTGGTGGATGCGAACACGGCCGCCCAGAGGTACGTTTGCCAAATCATCCGATTTTTAATGCATTTCTCAGATCGACCCCTAAATCCCCAATATGCCATGTATCAATTACACTCTCCCCATGCACCTCTTCGCCGCTTTCCCCCTGTTCATTACATCATATTACAGTTTAAGTGACAAATCAAGAATTCTCCCATGTTTTCGTTCTATCTACATCTATCCAGATCTCAAGTGTGTACGCCTGTTGTTTTAACCCACACTGGTGTCTTGTTTTCCCCGCAGTGGAGTTGGTCTGGCACGGGCGCATTATGAGAAACAACCGCCATCCAACCTCAGAAAATCCAATTTTTTCCACTTCGTCCTGGCTCTTTATGACAGACAGGGACAGCCAGTGGAGATCGAAAGGACAGCTTTTGTGGACTTTGTGGAAAAGGATAAAGTAAGCGCCAGTCTGGAATATACAGCTCTGAAATTTTGCACCTTAAAACTTCCACATCTCTAGATCTTTGGAAACACGTGCGCCATAAAACACTTTTGATGGATGTCACAGAGATAACAAAACAAACAAATAGATATGCATTATACACATTATTGCCAGGGATTATTATTCTACTAAAATAGCAAAACTTGAAATAGAGTTGCTGGATCAGAGCGTTAAACATGTACATGCATACAGACTAAAATGCATGCGTTTCATAAATACATCAAAATAAAATTCTCAGCAATCTGACCCCAAACAAATGCTTATTTTCAGGAACCAAACAGTGAAAAAACTAACAATGGGATACATTACAAACTACAACTATTGTACAGCAACGGTAAGTGTAAATTTCTCTATTCAGCAGGGATAGATTTACAAGTGTTTTTATTCGCTCAATGGAGCCGTATTGACTTACATTTAGTTCAGTTTATTCCACAAATGTAATTCTAGTAGATGGCTAGATTTTTTTTTTTTTATTAGTGAATTTCAAGAATACTTTCTATTTTTTTCCGTGGAAACGTTGTATAGTTTTTTTTTTACACCAGACTTTTTTCCACATTGAAAAACAAAAAATAATTTCCCACAGGCGTCAGAACAGAACAGGATCTTTATGTTCGGTTAATCGATTCCATGACAAAACAGGTAAGAACTTTTCTTTTCTCTTGCGTGTATCGGTGTATTTATATTTATAGTGTGTGTTTCTGTTGCACGTGCTTTACATTGGGCTACATTGTTTCCATAAGTAAATACAGCATAAGCGAGTACATCTTCTTTATATGTATTATTTATTGGAGATGCAGTGTAATTTATTGATATTGCTTGCTATATTTACTTGGAACTAGGCACTAATGTAAAGCCGTGGCTCATTTTGGATTGCTCTGATTAATGGGGGGAGGTTATTTGGCGGATTTAATTTAATATGAATCACATTACCACGTTTTTCTTCGCTTGTAGCTGCTTGATAATTCATTGCGAATTAATGAAATAGTGTGGGGGACAACAAAATGTGTTTACATTTATATATATTTAAATTACGCATTTAAAATAACAAATATATATTTTCTGAGGATAAAAACAAATAACCTAAAGTATAATTTACGCGGATTAGTATTATAGTTTCACCCTCGCATATAAAGCATAATAGTCAAAACCCATATGTGTGTATTGCGCTCAATTAGGTTGTTTTTATTCAATCTTATTTTTTATTATTAATCTGAGACAATATAGGCTACAGCTCATATGCGTGTACATTATTTTAATAATATTACATCACAGTATATAAAACAAAAAAATGCACTTTTTTTATTTGGCAGTACAATATTTATGAATTGGCATTCGGTTAAATGTTCGTGTGTCATTTATATCGCACGTGAAAAGTCACTTTTGTAGTGCTGTAATCAGATCTGGTTAAAGGCATAAAAATAAAGCTCCAGGCGTGAGACAGACACTTGAGTTCATATTGTGCTGTGATGTTCTCTGAAATCACTCTCAGCTCATTTCCATTGTCCATCTCAGCCTCTCTTAGTAAAGAACAGGGCGGATCTTTAGCTTGATTTTGAGGCTCTTGTTATCTGTAGTTTATCCGTCGTTTGGCATCACAGGACAGAAAATATGAAGGTTTCATCTGAGGCGCGTCTGAATGGAGCTGAACATGATCAAAGAGTCAATGGCGCTGAACAGTCACTTATGGTTTTCCGTATATTTTCAGGCGTGGAAAAATAAGGATAGCCTACGTCAAATAATGTCTGATAAATTCAACCCGCGGTGCTCATTTTGTTATTTGGGATTTCTACACGGTTTGTTTGATATGACCTAATAAAATTCATTAATAGAATTAATATCATCAAAATTAGAAACCAACGCTTGATTTAGCAATGCAGTTGGCAAATTAAAATTCACCTCATTGTGACTAAACTTTATTATAAGTTCTCATATTTTTCAATGCAATTTATTTTCGGTCCGTGCTTGTTTACGCACTTGCATTTTTTTTTCTCATTTTACTTTAATGTGTAGATAGCCTATAGTACTACAGGGCTTGGGTTTTCATACACGTATATGCACCAACAGTAATATTTGTGTATTTATAGCCTATATATATTTTTATTATTATTACAATGATGCAAGAGCACACTCCAACGCGCCCCACGGATCCCACGGAAGGACGCGTTGGAGTGCGCTCTTGCACAGTACATCATAACGGGAGCAGGGCAAACAGGGAGGGAGGGAGGGAGAGAGAGAAAGAGAGAGTGAGACAGAACGCGCAAAAAGCACTGAGGCCCGTGCGCACCTACAGCTCCAAACGCCATCTGTTAAAGCCAATGCTCAAAAATTACTCAAGCGCACCCCCCGACACCGCTTTTTATCTAAAGAAAAATCATTGTTAGCGGCTCAAAATAAACAACAGATTGCCCATTAGCACTCTACCCCTAAATATCTGCAGATTATAACCGCGTTGATGTGTACGGTTATGGGTATTATTTACCGCGGCCATCTGCGTCGGAGAAGCGACAACTATGTGATTTCTATTATCATTCCCCAAATAAATAGCGCAAAGATCTAAACAGAAGCATATGCGACTCTTCATTTCTAAAGTGATATGCATGTGGTATAATTTGTCATCGCAATGACCGGCCAAGTGTTGATATTCATTTCAAACATCGTATTTATTTATGCAAATTAATAACACAAAGGTTATCTCTATCTAGAATGTGGGCATGTGTGTTGGTTTACCGATAAAACATTGTTTAACAATGTATGTGGGCTAAATTGATTTTATTTACGCACCTTCTCATGTCAGTTTTTAATTGATGAACTTTGTGCCATAAACCACATTTTATTTTAGTTATTTTTTAATGGAGAAATTAAGTTTTATATTTAATATTTTGACTGTTATATTTTACTCTGTGTGCAATGCTCTTGTTAAAAAGATCTTCACTGTTACTTTTATTTCAAGGCTATTATTTATGAAGGACAAGACAAAAACCCAGAAATGTGCCGAGTTCTTCTCACACACGAAATTATGTGCAGGTAAGAAAATATATATATATATTTTTTTCAGTTAATTATAAACTATTACATTTGACTGCATAATTGCATTTTATTAGCCATAATGTCTTGTCATGTTTTCATAAATGCGCACGATGTAGGCCTATCCAGGCCTCCGAGCATCAGCCTTACAGAAAATCAATGAATCCCTGAATAGATCTGCCTGGATACGCTGAAAAGAATCCAAATGTTCAGAATTGCCAGGCGGCTTATTCACAATGATTTACGGTTTGCTCTGCGAGTTTCAGAAGTTCTACTTCAAAAGCGCAAATTTGACTGAATCATTTGGTGACATCGGATTTACGAATGATCTCACTGGACTTTTAATAGGCTACTATAGAGGATAAAATGAAATTCACACACATACACACACACACACACATGCAGACGCGTGTGTGCGTACTCGGGCCTTTAGGAAAGTGGCTTTTCATCGTCAGCAATTTGACCGTGCGCCACTCTGATTTTTACGCTCGCGCTATAGATAAATCATGCGGTTATTTTTAAAAGTGAAAATGACATTAAATTAAATAACTGCACTTGAAGAGAACAACACGTATGGAAGCAAGCACTCGATTTCCCATCAAATCGGAAAAGAATCAGAAGCTTGCTCAGAGGTCACGCCACATCCTTCTGCGCTCAAGATGCTTGAAACTTTTGGAGCCGTATTTACCGATAAAGAAAGTTCCTCGCATCGCACTCTGTTGCGTGCGTCAAACCGTGCAGATGCGTTTCCGAGTCCCAAGCAGAGGTCCATAGACATACTTTAATCACTTTAGCTGTCAGCTTTAAGGAGCTTTACATGTTTTCCATACCATATGGTGTTAATTTAGCTCACTTAGACATGTAACCATTATACAAGTGGGCTTCTTTAAATTCAAGAGGCATGACATTTTTTTTTTTTATCTCAGTAAATTCAACATTAATTAAAGAAAGCATAATGGAAGCATCTTCAGGGCCTCAAAATGGAGGCATTGGCACATTGTAGGGGACTGATGGAGGCTTTTTGAGCTGGTAATTAATAAGTGCCCCACAGAAATCCTGGTTGAAGGTGGCATCTTGCATCCTCTCCAGACACAACAGCTTGACAATTAGAGGTAAACAAAAGCTGGGGCTGAGGGAGAGCTTTCTCCCCCCCCCCCCCCCTCACAGCCTCCTGGCACCCCCTCTCCTCCTCTCAGCACTAAGACAAACACCAAAAACATGCTGTTTTCCCTCCTTCAGCCACAGCGCCCGGCTCCGTGTTTACCCGCCGCCCGCATCTGCGAGAACCGCAGCCACCAACACCATCAGGCTCAGCCAGAACCCACGCCAAACACCTCGCGGTTAGCTAGAAAAGAGGACGAGAGCGCGTGTCAGATGAATAAATCTAAACACACGGTGCTCGAAGACCAAAGACACATGCAAGCTGCTTGCTGATTCTCTCACATCTCATCTCATGCCTTGTCTTCTCTCTCTCCCTCTCTCCAAGTCGGTGTTGTGACAAAAAAAGCTGCGGAAACAGGAACGAAACGCCCTCAGATCCCGTGATCATCGACAGGTAAGACTCTATCTGCTTCTGTGAGCGCGGGGCGCTGCGGCCCAGCGTCCCGGCCTGGGTTTGCCCTGTGTTGTCGCGCAGGTGTGTTAATGTGGAAACCCGAGGGTGTCTTTGGGGACCGTGTAATTGCTGGTGAGTTGTCAGGGAAGCGCCTTGCGATCTAGAGAGCGTTTGGTTTTAAACTCACAACTCTTTCATCCTAATTTGTTAACAGCCGCTCTGCTTATCTCCTCTGTAAACAGTGCACTGCCTCTCGCTGGCTTTGTGGCACGACAGAGCAGGAACGTCATGCATGTTTGAGGCAAAAAGGTGTCTTTACGTTGCGCTCTGTAGTGCTGCCGGTGGGAAATGAGTAATGTTTCTGGGCTGGCTGTTGGCGGTTGCATGTTGATCACATTAGGGAAAGCGTGTTCAAACACACCGGCTCCCGCCGAGTGGGTAATTGACGTTCTTTCTTTCTTTTTTTTTTTTTTTTGCAGCTTATGTTTCTCTTTGTGAGTCTGGCTGAAGGTTACACTTACTCGGCGAGACTTACACTTCTTCCTTTTTGTCCAATTATCCCTGTAGTGGCAGCACGTACGTGGATTACGGCAGGGTTGAAACGGTAAATGTGACAGGGAGCGCTGGCTGCTTGAGTCCGGGCCTCTTGGAGATTAGTGAGCTAGAACAAGCCTACCTTGCTCTATAAAGCCAGGAGTCTCTCTGTTTCCATCTGCTGTAAAGAGCCATGAATAAGCATCAAGTGCTGCCAGCAGCAAGAGTCTCCCTCTCTTTCTTACTCTCTCTTGTTTTCTTGCAAAGTTATCCCACGATCTCAAACTTGTCTATCCACTGAGTGAGAAATTAGATTGGAGGGTGATATGATGGGTAAAGCCGGGAACGAAATATGCGCCACCAGTGGATGGCAATGCTAATGTTTGACTTGCTGAAATAGCTGTTTGCTTAGCAGGGAATGTTTGGTATCTGACAGAGGGAACATCTTTCTTATTAGTAATCAAATAGCAGTGACCAGTTGCCGCTGTCACTCACCATGCATGAAGCGTGTGAAGCGTCGGAAAAAAGGACTCATACCCTGTGTGTGTCGAAGCTATGGCCGTGCTTGCGTGTTTGGAGGTCTGAGCATTTCCCGCTCTCACGTCATGTGCTCGTAAAGTGGAAACCCTGCAGTACTACACAATAATGTGAGTGAATCGCTTAATGCGAGGTTTGTTTGGGTTATACACAGCTCATTCATAATCAATATTTGATTTAATTGACAATCTATGGCTCTGTTACAAAACTTAGTGAGCTGTCTTGTTTTCTGCTTCCTACAAAGGCAACATCCAAACTACTTGTTAAACATCTCCATATCCTTGCAATATTCTAAACATCATAAAAATACACAGCACTGTAAATATATAAGTAAAATAGTAAAATAATGGGAGTAAATTATGCATAATTACAAGCAATTAACCCTAAACTAAACCCTAACACTAACCATAGCTACATTATTACTCAGTACTTATTTAAATACAATGTAAATACACCACCTAAAGATAAAGTATCACTTACTTTTTGATTTTAAAATAATCTTATGTATATTTATTTATTGGATTCTGGGAGTTGCTTGTCCATAAATGCTGCCTTACAATCTGCCCAAAATGTGTTATCTTCGAAGTTAGCATAAATGCTAAAGCATAAATGAGTGCGCCTGTGATGCCCTAAAATGTACTTATTTAAGTACAATGTAAATACACCACCTTAAGATAAAGTGTAACTTTTTGATTTCAAATTAATCTTAAGTATATTGGATTCTGGGATTTGCTTGTCCGTGGATGCTGCCTTACAATTTGCCCAAAATGTGTTATCTTAGAAGTTAGCATAAATGCTAAAGCATAAATGACGTAAATGTGATGCCCTAAAATGTACAATGTAAATATAAAGTGTAACTTACTTTTTGATTTCAAATTAATCTTAAGTATATTGGATTCTGGGATTCCATGAATGCTGCCTTACAATTTGCCCAAAATGTGTTATCTTAGAAGTTAGCATAAATGCTAAAGCATAAATGACATGCGCCTGTGATGCCCTAAAATGTTATGCATGTATGCAGCCCACCAGGTTTTTGAACAGAGTCTCTATTTAACCTTTTTTGGAGAGGAATATGACTTCCTTACATTTTCCTAAGTAAACACTCTCAAAGAGTGTGAATCAATCTCAGTAACCTTTGTTATCTCTGCATTAAATGATTAGCTTGTTCAAACAGACGTGCTGAAGAGCTCTGACAGTGTGCGAACAGTAATTAGTTACAGGACAGACATCCATGCACTCACTGTAACTCAACCGCAAGAGAAAGAAAAACTGGAGGTGGGGGGGAGGAAAAGAGGAGTCCCTGCGAGGTGGAGGAGGATTTGTTTTGGTTTTCTGAACAGGAGATAAAACACATATCACTTCCTCTTAGTGGATCCTGAAAGGAGTCTCGGGCTGCAGTCAGAGTCGATTCTCTCAACTGTGGCTCATACAGTGTATTTACCTTTAAAGAAAAACATGAAGACTTTACAACAGGGTTTCAACTGATATTTACCGCATTGACTCTTCCCATAAATTGCTGGGCTTTGTGTCGTGGCTAAATAGAGGTGGATGGATCGGATGTCTTGGCGCTTTGTGCTTCAATCTGGCGAACAATATGTGTAACACTAGTAAAAGAGGAAAAGGAGAACAGTGCAAAGAAGCTCTGATACCGGGCAAAAAGGAGGGATATTGTCGTAGGTTGAAGCGGTGGATAAAAAAGCTCACATTTTGATTGTGAGGCGTCTGAAAGACTCGAGAGGATCATTTTCATAGAGGGCCGATCCGTTCTGTCAGATCACAAAAGCAGATGTACTTCATTAGCCGACTGCATTGTCTGCATATCACAACTGCGAACAGATGATTTTATCCAACGCTCGGAGAACAAGGCGGCCGGGAGAGCCCGGAACGCACGGAAACACGAACCTCAAATGACTGAAGCGTTCGTGCAGGTGGGGTGTATGATATAAAGCTAATTTGTAATCACAAAACCAATCCTGTGGGGTAATGTCTTGTTAGGTCTTGTCTCAGTGGAAAAAAAAGTGGAACGTTACAGTACGCGAGAGAGTTCGCTCAGTCACAGGAAGTAGATCCAAATCACAGCAAAGAAAGGGTCAGTTGCGTTACAATCAAAACATTTAACTGGGTTGGACTTAGGATAGATAGATAGATAGAGGGAGAGAATGTTCTGCTAAACATGGCTACGGTGACCAGAAGATCTGGTGATCCATTATCAATAACGTTTTCAGCCACATTCTCCCAGATGGCACATGGGCCAGGCATACTGCTCGTTGGCACGGGCTCGGACAATAACTGGCACCCGCTCGCTTCTGGCATTTTCAATGGAGTTTAGGAGACTTATCATTCCAAATGTGTCCTATTTTCCTGTAGTCAAGCCAGACATCTGTTTATACTATTTCTCTTGGACTTTAGTGCAGCTTTAGGTTCTTCACGAGGAGAAGTCTCAAAAATATGAGAATATTTCTCAGCTGTTACAAAATTTCTTTAAATATTTCACAACCCGACCCTGCTTCGACATAGATTATTCATCTGTATTTTTGAAAGATAGATTTAGGAGTTCTACAGCTAGATCCTGAACTCTTGTAGGTGATGTCTTGAACACACGTGTCAAGAGCGAGGCGTTGGATCATTACCGCCCCCGTATCGGTCCGAGAACTAATAATACCTCTCCGACTCAAGAGCGATGAGGGTTTTCCTAGCCAACCGATCTCCCTTTCACTTCCTGTCAGAAAGGTCAAGACATGCTGACCTCTGACAGACAACCCCCTCCCTCAACTGAATAATTCATGAGATTGACTTTTTTTTTTTTTTTGTCAGACAGTTGTGTAGCAGGACTGTTTACGTAGCTCATGAGGCTTTTGCACCTGTTCGGGCCGCGTGATATTTGGGTCCCGGTGCTGATTTAGCTAAACACTCATTAATTTCTTTTTTTTTTTCATACCGAAGGACCTTTCCAGAAGGGATTACGCTTGGTTATTAGCTAGGTCTTCCTTCAGCTGGGGGGCGTAAAAAAAATGTGTACGTACTCGGCCTGTTGCAGATTTTTTAATCTTGAAAAACCAACACAGATAGTTCCTCCGTTTTTTTTTTTTTTGCCCTTTTTGTTTGTATCTTCTCCGACCAGGCTACTTAAAAAGACCTCCTCCCTCTCATCCGCACACAGGCGTTCTCTCGGAGCTGAGCAAATGCCAGCATTTAGAAGGTCAGAGCTTTTGTTGGAAAAGCGCTATGTAAATTAGCACCAGCAAAAGGGACATTAAACAAAATTCAATTCATTGTCTCCCTTAATGTCATTTACATTTTTGGCTCGGGCCCGTCCTGTCGAGGAGAATTTTGGAGATGATTTTAATTACATATCAGCGCTGGAACAGAGGGCTGTCTGGAGCGAGACGCATTTGGATCACCTGTAAAGAGAGGTTTATTTACCAATGCACTTGAATGGCAGGTTTTCACAGGCGCTTGCGTGATGCAATTAAGCCCGTGTTAAGTGTTAATTTCTCGGCCTGTCTTTTTCCTTCACAGAAAAGCCTGTTTCACACACACCACAGAGTTTAACCTTTAGTCCTTGTCTTTTAGATTTGAGTCCTTCTGGATTCTCCTCACACCTTTCGGGGCACAACCACAGCACCGTTGTACCTTATTTATTGCTAAAGTAGTACCTTAAGGGTATATATTACTACTTTAAAGTATTAATATGCACCTTTAGATAAGTTGTATTTTAAGAGCACAGTCCTAGAGACAACCCCGTTACACATTTTTCTGACAGTGTCCAAACTGTTGTCCTCTCAAATGCTTTCTAGACTGAGAATGTCTCTGAATGACTCTGACTTGCAATATCAAACAGCAAATCATGCTGTGATGTAAACTAAGCTATTTAAATAAAAAGATCATCCCTCTGATATGTCCCGCCCAAACATCCTGTCACCGGTCACAATTGTGACCGCATTTCTTGAAGCCACAACGTACGGCCCATTTTTCAGTGCACTAAATGAGTGCACACTGGCCTAGAACAGGGCCCAAGTCATGGTCGAGCACATAGGGGTCTAGCCCAACAAGTAGAAGTTCTTCCAGGGTGTATCTTTGTACATGACAACCTTTTCACCTCACTAAGCCTCCTTCACGAAATGAAAAAACAAGGTATTGGATGCATTGGAATGAATTGTCAATAGGTCTAAATTGAAGAATTTGTATGAATTGTGACCGAATATAAAACCTAATATTTCACTTACTTAACCAATATAAAATCAAAAAGGTGTTGACTTTTAGGGAGGTCTAAGGAATAAAATGCATGTACTCAAATTGCAAGAAACAGGTTAATAGGAAATAAACCTGCGCAGGATTTGCAAAACAGGCCTATGACTGAGTGGTAGAGGACACTTGAACTGCTGCTTTTGCCTCCAGCCACGAGAGGAATATTTGTATTTATTTATATCTATCCTTGTCCAGGTGACATTCAACGGACCGTGTGTGTGTGTTTGAACGTTTTATTCGAAAAGTCCTTGTATACAGTACAATAGAGCCACAGCAGTCTTGGAGGATGCGCATGCTCGTATATGTGTGTTTATGTTCACAGAGACACACGTGTGAGAGGAGGAGAGCGCCGGAGCTCCATTAGACCTGATTAATGAGGTTGCAGACAGCAGATATATCTCTGGCCAGGTAACAGCTTCACTGCTGCAGGTACACAGGTGTGCACAGCAACTCCTTATTTATGAGACAGTCAGCAAACCCTCTGCTAACACCAGAGAGAGATAAAGAGAGAGAGGTTGTGTGTTTTTTTTTTCCTTCAATGGGCAAGTCCAGCAGTGGCCAAAGTGAAAGTAGAGTGTAGGATCTCCACTACGAGAAGAAAATAACTCAGAATAGTGTTCCTTCTGTCACACTAAGATGTCTGCTTTGGTGAAGGTTTCCTGCACAGGTTTTTAATGAATAATTGCCGGCCTTTTTTTGCTTTTTCCCATTGTAATGTATGTGTGGGGCATTAGTCAAGGGTGCAGTGTCATTTCTGCACCACTAGAGGCAGCAAAGTAAATTGTAAAAAAATAATGACTGTTTTCAAACAAGTTTTAGAGACTCCCCCTGTCGGCCATGAGTGGGAAAAAAACAGACTTCTCCATCCGAAGATCACGTTATTGGCCGACCCAATGTTGTTATATCTGGCCGACTCCAATTAAATTTGGAGCTGCTGAAGTGGCAAGTCTGCCTTTTATTATGTGCAATAAATTTAATTTGACATTTTCAATATTAATCCATGTTGCATTTCTTTAAAAAAGGAAAGTGTTTTCTAGTATGCAAATGATTTATCATTAGCATACTTAAGGTTCTCCTTATGCTGGCCTGTTTGAAATGTAGACCAAAAATCTTTTGTAATTATTTGTTAATTGCTCTTTTGTCTTTCTTCGACATAATGATATACAAAAATGCCTTTGCGTGCAGCGTGGATGACACTGTCACCTTGAAACTCTTCAGAACCGACAACGCTTCTAAACTCCTCTGTTATGAACTAGTGACTTCCGTCTCACTAGAGGGATCAAGAGAGAGAGTGAGAACAGCTGGCTCTTTCTAACGGTGAATAACTGACAGTTGTCTGTAAGAGGTTTTAATGAAGATTGCCACCTTTTATGCGAGGAACTGAAGGGATGCCAGATCTACAGGAGGGGAGAAGCAGAGAGCTTAACCTGCCCTTGGCAGCCAGCGCTCAGCTCGCACTCACACAGAAAATGTGAAACAGCCTCTGCGGTCAAAAAGCCAAACCTTAGCGCTGCCACACATTGCTCGCACGTAGAAGTGGGTCAAGGCCTAGCAGATGTCCGACAGCACACAACTCCAGAGCAGGCTTCTCCACAACAATGTCCTCTACGGAGAGAGATAAACACTTTCGCATCTGAAAAATAATCGTAATGTTCCAAACGATTTTTGCAGCCTGATTACAATAGGGAAATACGCTCTTTAGTCTTATAGAAAGCAAACCCCATTCACATTTTCAAACATTTGACAGATGCTTTCAAAGTGACTTTTACATTTTATAAAGTGCTGCAAGGAATCCTTGATTTTTTTTAAAGGTGTCGTAAGTAATTTTTTCTCTTTTCCACCTAAGGCTATGTTTACATGGAAACGATTCTGAAGAGAAAACGCAAAATCACTTTTTATTCTGCGTTTAGACGAGCGTTTTGTGTGGGAAATCCGCGTGCAAACGGTGACGCAAAAGTGTGTGAAATTCAACGTAGTATGCACTCCAGGCGGCTAAGAGTGCATACTACAACAACACCAAGTCCACGCGCCTGCGTATAACCTTCACTGTCAAGCAGATTTTTGCGTTTTTACCGTTTACACGGGAACGCGGCGGTGGAGCGTTTTCACGATTTCACTTTTTTGCGTTTTTAAGCCTCAAAAACGCCGTCGCCGTGTAAACGAAAGGCACATCCGATAAAATATTTTTACGTTTTCACCCGCGAGCGTGCCTAAGAGATATCACCTTGTCACTGTAATTTAACCAATAAAAAAAGCTCTCTGCCTATGACATCATTTTGCACATTCAGGGTTGATAGCATTAGGCGCTAAGTAAGAAAAAAGTCTAATTGTTTTCTTCTTTTTTATTTTCTTCTAGATGACTAGAGCAGGGACAGTAATGGTCTTGATTTAGTCGCTACATGCTAATAGTACTTGGCAATGGCAGTGTGTGCGTTTCCTTTTTTTAAATCTGGTGCCATGTGGGTCTGTGTGTGAGAAGAGAAAGGGGGAAATGGCTCTAGCATGTGTAGACAGGAGGGAACCCTGCACTGTGTTGTTGTAAGACGTGTTGCACAGGCCCGGAAGACGTCGGCTCCGAGGAGTCTATTGAGAGAGACAAAATCCATGCACACACTTAAGGGTGAGAGAGCTGAAGCAGAAGAGAAATGTGAAAATGATAGTTTCACTACAACAAGCAGCATCATTGTGTGTGCGCGTGTGTCTGGTGGAGATATTGTGAGTCTAATCAGGACTCCGTGGAGGGGACATATGTGCTTTAAAAAGCCCCTTTTATTTGATTGAGCGCACAAAGCAGCGGCACTCCCCTTTTGTTGGGCTATACGAAAACCCCCGCTGAGTGTCAACGCGCGCACACGCGTGGATTCACACGCAACAAATATTCACGTGCGTAAAGCACGATTATCGACAGACACGTAAAAATGTGATTGCACACATGCATGCGGACGCACACAAAAACTCACCCGGGGCAGTTGGAGAGGGTGTGCTGTCACACAATAGCTCGGCGCGGGTGCACGTTCCTTTTGAATAACAACCGGGAAAATTGAATCAGTCGTGGTTTAGGAAGGACTGAATGGAATGCATGTCCGAAGTTCATGACGCTTCCCTCTGTGAATGCGGCCGACGTGTCCCATTTCCACCGCACAACCTGTTCTGCTCAAACTTCACACCGTGAAAGAATTCAAAACAGATCTGCTTTATGAGCACGCAGCCGACAATGCTTTAAATCGAATGTTTATTTTTATTTTGACTGCTTGTTTTGGTACCGCAGAATGTTTTCGCGCTAAATTAAATTGACGTGTTTGGTTTCCTTTCGGCCGCATTGTCTATTTAACATGTGTGTGTGTTTATGGAGCGTCCTGTTTGATTCTGTCAACACTATGTCAGTGTGTGTGCGCGTGTGTTTTAGGCTGTAAGAGCATGGTAACTTGCTTTTGGTTTGTGGTAGATGTTGGCTTGATCCGTACAGTTCTCTTTTAATTTATTTATTTTTTTTGCGAATACACACCCACAACATTTCTTTGCCATTAGAAGCAGTTTGTAAATCAGATCAGGGTGTCGAGTACTAGCCTTCTCCCTTGGAAGAAATATCCGTTCCTTGTCCCTCCGATCTCTCTCTTTTCAAAGAACACAAAGCTCCCATGTCTTTTCTCTTTTTAAACCACCCCCTCCCAGCCACCCACCCACCCACCCAACCTCCATTCCCATTTTTCCGAATGTGGCAATCTGTCGTGTGACACCGCTGAGATTAGGTTAGGAAACAGTGTGAGGATTGTATTGGACATGGTGCTGGTCGCGCCAATTTGAGGTCGCAGGACAGCGATCTGGACATTGGGTACACGCCATCAGCATGTTTCCGCGAGAGGCACTGGGCCTTGGCCGTCGCCCGTCCCATGGGCCCCCGGGAGGGGCCATCGGCTCTGAAACCTTCAAAAAACTGCAGCAAATAACTATCATTTATTAAAGCTGACAAGTTATCTCTAAATATAGGCCCCTCTGTCAAAAGATTATCAGCCATTGGCCCGTTCTGCTGAAAACGTAATCGTGTTTTTCGAATCTCACATGAACATTCGAGGGTAGATTGCGCTCGCTTGCACTGGAGGGGATGTAGGACTTATATCTGTGTTTAACCGCCCTTTGTGAAATTCAATATGATGTTGAATGACATTTCAGGTTACAGACGAGAAATAGTCAAGTCCAGAGAAGTGTGTTTGAGAGGTTAGGCCGCGTTTCCCCCACTGGCTCAAGGCTATTTATCATTATAAGTGAGTCTCTGCTTAAGTTTCCCAAACCCTCATTATAATCATTCCCAGCAATTACAGCGCCCAGAACTCCGTCTGCCATCCAGCACACATCATCAGCCGTTTACTCTGCTTAAAGCTGCCACTAATTTACATTGTTTTAAATATGGGGTGTGATGCTGATTGATTGTCGTTGCTGTGAGTCAACTTGATAGAATACCATTAGCCGCGCTAAATATTTGTTTAACTCTTAAATTGTTTGCATGACCAAAATGAGGCTGTTTAGCTTCACGATCGTACGTTTTAATGCTAGATAAATCAAACTTTGAGTTGAATCTTAGTTTCTGTCTTATTGCTGACAGATGCCGCAAGCATTTTTAATTTGCATGTTCATTAGAATGTCATTATGTAGTCTTGCTCTCGGTCCATTCCTTTAGTCGGTACTGAAGAAGATGCCTATTTTGCTCGTTAAAGATTAGTAAAACCATTGAAGTGCTTTACCATGGTATGCATGCAACATCAGACCTCGTTTCCAAGGCAGTCGCTGCATAATTATCCTCTCGTGAAGAATGCACAATGACGCCAGGATGATGAATCGATGGCAGATTGGACGTGTGGTTTAACTGTCATGTCCCTTAGATAAGGGGCTGCTCGGGGATTGCTCATTCTCACTGCTAGCCTGCTAGCTTGCCAGTTTATTAGCGCAAATCCCAAATGTTTAGTAAACTCATTAGGCCCCATCTAATGCTAATTTATCATCATAGATGGACCACGAGAGGAGCGGGACACCGGGGCGGTCGGGCCAGGGCTTTGACCGCGAGCTGATCAATCAGTGCTATAGGGGCTAGCATGTTTCATTAGATCCGCTAGCCTCGGATGAGTTTTATGGATTTCGCTCCTGAAAGTGGGATTTCAGGGGGCTTAGCAAAAGTGTGGTGGCTGACAACACTTATCTACAGGAATACATGGCGGGCCTTTCGTCAGAGAGCTTGCTATTTCAATGGCCGCAGATAGATAAGGCAGCTTTTTGAAGGCGGAGAGCAACATTTAGGGTGAGAAAAGAGTATTAGGGATTCTGTTATACACCTCAAAGAGTTGTAGAAAAAGCCAGCCGAGGTGCTGGTTAAGTTTTTTCTTCAGTCTATAATAACTGCTGCCCTCTTTGTAGCACAAGATCTCTGATCTGTGTGAATCAGGAGGACTAATTCAGAAATGATGTGATCCTTATGATCTTCTGGTCGGGAAGCGTTCTGAACTTAAGAACTTCATCGATCTGTCCAGTCTTTGTGAATCAATCATTTAAGAAGAGACAAAAAAAAAAAGGAGGCGTTATTGCAGGTTCCCACTCCGCCAGAGCTGAGAAATAGGATTTTCTTGCCTCTCTTGTGCGCCGGTTTTTAGCGACAGCTTGTATCTCTTTCTCGTACAAATGAAACGGAATAATAAATAAATAAAAAACACGTAGGTGGTGAATAAACCTGCCCAGACTGCGATAATAAAATATGACTGGCGTTTCCTAGTGCTGGGAAAGGAGTGTTGTAATTCACCTGACTTATGTTCTCCTGTCTGATTTAGCTTCAGATTAAAACCCACTGCTTGGCCAACCAATTGAAATCAGATCCAGTCACAGCTTGCCTGTATTGATCCCTATTTAACATCAAGGCTGGGAATGGATTGGTATTGATTAACTATAAAACCGCTGGCTGGCTTGTCCAGAAACCTGCTCAATATGCTGAATGAAAAAGTATCGTACCTCTGCCCTTCAATACACGAGAAACAGTAGCACATGTGCTTGGCCCAGGAGTTGGCAAGCATGCGGCCCATTCCCTTTTACCGTTTCCTAGTATGTTCTGTGTGTTGTTATTGCTCTGAAATTTAACCCAAAATGGTCCTAAATATAGTAGAGCTGGCCCAAACATATTTTGAAAGAGAAATGTCAAGGGTTAATTGCTTTTCTATTACATTCACTCTTTCTCTACCATTAAAAAAAAAACAGTAAAGGCACTAAAATATAAAAGTCGACCACAGACTTCATTTCTGGGGCTCTTGTCTGGGTGTGTGCAAAGCGCAGCACAAAACCAGATGACTTCATATGTATTGTATGTCATGAACAATTGTGTGTAATAATAATAATAATAATAATAATATTTCCAAATAAGCCCATGATGACCTGCGTTCAGTCACCGGTGACTCAATCGTCAGAACTCGTCCACCCTGATTTGGGACCAGCTCATCCTGGCTGGATCTCCTTTCTCCCCAAATCTCCGTGTCGAGAGCCAGAGGAGGCTGTGCATCTGTAAGAAATTACTCTCAATCTCCCACATCCAGGAGTTTACACTTCTGTAATGACAGAGGAAACCACTGGCCTCAGTAGGGTGCAGATTTTAAGGGATGTCTTTAAAAATGCCATTCTTCTGCCAGACCTACAGGATTACCAAGTGGAACGGCCCCAAAACACACACTGGCTCTGCGTCCGCCTCGCGTGCTGATTCAAGAACATCGCGTACTGTATAGTTTGTACTTGCATTGCAGTGTCCATGCTCCACTTTGTTATGGGGAAATTCATAGTGAGCTATTTGTTTTTCAGAACAAAATATCGTTCTTGGCACAAAGTGCTCTGAATACTGGCTGTAAATAATGTGGTGCTGTGCGATGATTTTTTTTCTAGCCAAGTTCGTTATTAGCATTTTGCAATGATCTTCGACCCCAAAACATTTTTGAATGCAACACAAAACGTGTTTTGAAAGAGACAAGTCTTAGGTTATTGCTGTTTATCTATCTATCTACACAAACCATGCCAAAACTGATACAGTGCATTTGCAGATTGTAAATACACATGTGGAATATTTATTTTGTTCATTTTATATTTATGTTAATTGCAAACTGCAAATGTATCCCTGTATTAGGCTTTAAGTTAGCGACGATAAATATCCGACACTATCACAAGGAATGAGGCAGCCACACACACACAATCTGGAGTCTATTTGTCTCTGATAGGGCAAATCCAATTTGATTCCTTAAGTGTTGATTAAAGTGGTGGGCTGAAACAGGCTGTCCCTCATTGAGTGTTTGTTGATTATTTACCTTCCAGCTGGACATAATGAAGAGCAGCCAATCAGAGCGTCGCTCTGCCCTCCAGCGTCAGGTCTCTTGTTTGGTCTACTGTATTGGTTTGCTTTCTTAGCCAGCAGCTAAACCAAACTAATCACCACTTGGGTGGGTAGAACTGAAGGACAAATGACACTTGGTTTGTGTTCGAATCCTCCAGGCGTAAACTTCCATGTCCAAAGAGTGGGACCAGGGGGAGAAAAGTGAAAGAAAATCGTTCTCAGCGAGGGTGGGTGGCAAAAGCACTTTAGATATTCACATGTGTGTAATGTGAGAGCGTCACAGAGCCTTTAGCTCTTTTGTGAGGGGTTTAGATGGAGATCACAGAGTAAAGACGAGGATGCTTGTGCTGAGAAGCAAGAATTAGCTCATTCACGTCTGGTACGATACAAAACGAAAAGAATCAGTTGCACTCAAAAGTTTTAGCTGCCAGAAATGACAAGTATTGATTGAGTGAGTCTGGAACTTTATATCTGTTTGGGCTTCATTGGATCTTCCTGTTTTCGAGTAATATCTCAAAGAGCGCCTTAAGATGCTGAAAGAACGGATAGACGTTCGGTAATCAGAGCCAGCTGCGATGGATGCCTCTGTCTCTCCTTCTCCATCTGCCCAACTCTATGGGCAGAGGACGCGTTTGAAATGTGTGCCGTGCCAGCAAAAACAACAATGTAAACAGATTTAGCCAGTTTTATCCACACATCACCACAAAAGCACAGTCAGGCATGATATGTTCCATTCATATTCATACATGATACCTATGATACAATCTCAGAAAAAAAGGTACAAAAGCTGTCACTGGGGCTGTACCTTTTCAAAAAGTACACTTTTGTACCCAAAGGCTGCATACTGGTACCTTAATGGAAGCACCTAAAATGTACATATTAGCACGGTAACGCTTCCTTTTACAGTACAGTACTTACAGTGTACTTTCCTAGAAAGGTAAGTACATGGAACAGGGGTAGGTTCAGGGTTAGTACTAGTTATTACCCAGTAATTGAGTTACTAAAATAAGTACATAGTATTTACATGGGTAACTGGACTGTAAAAGGAAGCGTTACCGTTAGCACCTGAATTGTACATATTACCACCTAAAAAATGGACATATTAGCTCATGAAAAGGACAATTTAACAACTAAAATGTACATATTAGGACCTAAAATGGACATATTAACTCCTGAAATGGACATATTAGCACCTAAAATGGATATATCAGGACCTAAAATGTATATATTAACACTTAAAATTTACATATTAGCACCTAAAATGTACATTTCACTACCTAGAATGTACATATTAACACTTAAAATGTACATATTAGCAGCTACAATGTACATATTAACACTTAAAATGTACATATTAGCACCTAAAATGGACAAAAGTTTACCTTTTGAAAAGGTACAGCCCCAGTGACAGCTTTTGTACCTTTTTTCTGAGAGTTAATACACCAGGAAAAAATCCCATTGTATCACCAAATTTGGCCAAATCGAAGTTTTCCAATTGGAAGACCTAATTTAGATGTCCTACTTTTCCAGTTTTAAGATGATAAACTTGTTTGATTTAAAAAAAAAAAAGATAAATAGTTGAATAGACTCACAAATCAATGCATTTTTGGAACAAGAATTTCTTGCTTTCTAACACCGTACCGATTCCAGCAGGCGATTTTGAAACCGTAATGCTAGTGATAGCGACGAGAATGTCACGGATCTGTGTGTGTTGACAAGACGTTGCTAAGCAGAAACAGGGGGAAGAGGAGGGAGAGGAAGTCCTGTGCAAGTTTTCCCGTGAGCCGAGGCTTTAATTGGCCTGTGGGAGGTAGAGAGAGAGAGGGAAAGAGGGAAAGGCAGCAAAAGAAAGACTTGGACATTATCTCCTCAAAGTGTCTGGCCTCGTGGGTCACCGCCTTAACTTCCTTCTGTTAAAGTGGCCAACCCTGACAACCTGACACAATCCAGACAGCTCCTCAACACACACACACACACACACGTCTCTCAACAGGTTAGCTTTACGACCCCTCTAACTAGGCTTAATGGCAGACCACTTCACCCTCTCTCCCGTTGAGCCCAACGCTTTAATTGCTCAAAAAACAAGTCAGGCTCTCACAGTTCTCCCGATCCTGCCGTCACCAGGCCGCCGTCCATTCGTTTGACGGAAGGACAATGAACACATTGACTTGCACTTTTTTACACCTCACAGTCTCTCCTGGGATTGATAACGACGCTTAGCTAAAACAACCGTGGCCCCAGTCCAAATTTTGTGGTCTCGCCATTAACCTCGGGCAGTCCGGAACGGTTTATTAGCTTCATGCGGTAGCGACGGTGAGGGAAACCGAGTCTATATTCGTTTTCCTGCGTGTTAGCAATTCCCCGATTTTCAAGCACACATCTTGGAAGAGTTTTCCAAGTGTTTGTACAGGGGTTTCACCGGCGAGCTGCGGTATTGCATCAGTTACACGTGTCGATGTGGTAATTAAACCGTACACACAGTCAGACGGTGCGCTCACACACACACACACACACACTCTCTCCCTCTCTCGCTCACACCCGGCGCTGTTGTTAAATATCTATTTAAACATACAGAAAAATAATAATGTTAGGCCAAGACTGGGTAATTTGTTTCACGAAGGAAGTTATTAGCTCGATATCCAAACCCTGAATAAGGTCACACGTCACATCCATTTAAAGGTGAGCGTGTAAGCGTGTTAACCTGTTGGGGGCAAGGCAGTTTTTTCACATTTTCTCTCTCGGAGACAGCAAATTAGTATGAGGCACCTCGTGGCGGCTGCGCTGACTGAAATGATTGTAACAAAGGCTCATTTTGAAGAGGTCAGGCTCCCCCTGCAATGATTTGTTGTTCATGAATCTACTTTGTGCCAATTTGTGTGTGCATGTGCAATCAGATGCGACTCGGGGGCGAGTTCCATCATCTTCACTTTGCTCGCTCGTACCAGGAGTGTGTGTGTGTTTGCTTGCATGCATGCGTGTATGTGTGCGCGCGTTCCTCCACAATTTGACCACCGCGCCTCAGTCGGATTCCCGTCGAATGAGATTTTAATCACCTTCTGCTATCTCGACAACAACCGGGCCGCCAGTCCAGCTCAAGCTTCCTATATTTATGATAATTTTTGTTGTTGTTTTTTTTCTATCCTTCTGTCTCTCTCTCTCCCTGCCTCTCTCTCTCTCTTTTCTTTTATTGAAATCACTGTTGACTGAAGGATGTAATCCTGATTAGCGGTGGCTGTGTGTCCATTGAAGGGTGAAAGGCATCAGAACCATGTTGGTTCACAGGCACCGACTGAAATTGAAAAGGGGAGATGGTCTGAAATGCTTCATGGGTTCGTCACTCCAGATAGACACCCGGATATCAACCCCGCCAAACCAATTCCTACTCTGTTATTAGAGGACACAAGCACTACCTCGAATTAAGCAGTGTACACGGCGCGAGTATGTACTTGCGTAGCAAACACAATCATATGGGCTTGAACAGCGTATGGAATTAAGGGGACTTTTTTTTTCAGGCAGTTTACACAAGCGATCAACCAATTTATCGTCCGAACTGATTAATCGGACAATGTTTGACATTTTAAGATTAAATGGGACTGTTTGCCGCTGGTAGTGTTTGTGTTCATTTCACTGGCAATGTATAATAAACTGCTTTCAATAAGTTTTCAAAAGTTCGTAAGTAATGGTTACATGTTTTTAATCAATTGAAGCTGTATTTGACCAATATGTGGCCATTTTCGATAAATTATGTCAATACTGACGATGTTTTTTTTTTAATCAATGCTAATGAATACACATTTTTAAATGTAATTATTATATAAAAAAAAATGTGATTTGAGATTTTATTGTGCGACAATTTGTAATTGGATTAAATTTGAATTTTTCAGATTAAAATTTTTAAATTATTAACAGATGACCATATAAACTGCTAACGATTAAGCAATTAATAGTTGTGATTTTCAGATTTTAATACATTTACAAAGTATATATGAAAACTCATCTTCTGTTTTCGGGAGTTTTGAAAAAAATTGTTGAATATTTGAGATTGTTTTGTGTGCTGCCAATCGTAATTGGGAAAGCAAAATTTTCTAAATCATTTTGAGATTTTAAAACATTTCCAAAGTTTTCTGTTTTCGTGAATTAAAAAAAAAAAACGTGAATAATAAAGGATCTGTGATAGTGCGCTAGCATTCGAAATTGGACAAAATTTGACATTTTTAAGCTGATAATGATTCATAAATTCATAGTTGTGACTTTCCAAAAGTAAAAAAAAACATTTCCTGGCCTCAGGAATTTTTAAAAAAAGGTGAATATTGAGATTTTAAACAGTGGTTTGCAGTTTAGTGTGCTAGCTTTCGAAACTGGACGAAACGAGGCCATTTTGCGATTATTGTTTTAATTGAAATCATACACAATCGGTTTATAAAATAAGTGTTTATAAAATAAGTGTTTGCATTTCATACGTCCATTTTGGAAGTGCATCTCCATTGACGTCAGCATTGGTTATTGATTAAACCATTGTGTCCAAGCACACGTTTCGGGCACTAAAAATATAAAAGAAAGGCAAGGCAAAACAAATGTGATGTTGTTTCAGGATGTGCAGTGTTGAAGCCCCAGTGTTTGACTGGAGAAAAACGAGATGGCCACAGGCTGACGGAGGGCTGATGTCTAAGCAGAGAGCAGACAGGCAGCTCGCGGGGGTGACGGGGCGGGAGAGAGGGGTCGAGGTTTAGTCCTCCACCAGCGCTGAGAGAAAGTGAAAGGGGAAGAGAGGGGGAGGGCAGGGCAATCTATCATTAGTGACCGAATCAGACAGGGTAGCGGCCTGTGAGAAGCTTAAGAGATTCTCTCTTGCCAACACACACACACATTTCGGGGTGAAGAGGAGGAGGAGGAGGAGAGAAACAAGAGTACGAGGAGCACACAAACTCAAGGCTCAAAACCAGATCAAATGGGCCACTGCCATTGTAACGTCACTGATTTAACCAAAAGAGTGTGAGTAGGTTTCGTTCCCTTACAGCAAACATCAGTTCATACATAAATCACCGGCTGAATGTATCCCATAATTCTGCCGGTATAAATTGAGAGAGGAAGGAGGAGCTACAGCTCGTCATATTTGTTTTGCTTGAACAGGCCTGCTACATCCGTATTGATCCCATCGCTAATGATGCATGTTATTAAACATGATCGCTCATAGAAAATACGGTGACATTTGTCTTTGTTGCGCTCAAGAACGTTTGCCAGCGAGCTGACGTCCCTATTAAAGATCCGTATAAACAATCTCCGGCATGCAAATTAAAAAGCGACGGCTCACACGCAACACGCACACCTTCTGCATTCAAATTAAATTACTTTATTCTAATTCCACGTCTTGACTGACACCTGCAACACTCATAAATGTTAATGACTGTGTTTTGTTGTCTTTATATTGCTTTTTTTTTTCACCTGCTTGTTAGCAGGAGGAGTCAGCGCTTTTCAGATCCCGTCCTAACAAGTTCCTTCTAATCAGCCTCAGAATCTCACATGTCAGAGAAACGAAAGATTGTACGCCGAAATAAACCGTTCTGCCTTTTGGAATCGAGCGCACAAAGACGTGCATATCTTACACAGATCTCTAAGATGCACGTTACTTTGCCGTGTCAATTTAGGAATCAACGGTTTTATCATTATTTACCAGGACGGGCCTGTATTTGTAGTCAAGGGAAGTAAACTTCCTCAGAAGAGAGTTTCAGACGCCACTCCGAGCAGAATAAAATGCAAGACGCATTGAATTCTTTCCTTTGGGGCTCGAGGGATTTCCAAAAAGAAAGCACAACAACTCAACCCTGCTCCAGTGCATCCGTGAACAAGAACAAGAAGTTTTTGAAAAATCCGCAACGTATTCAAATATTGATATTCGTACTTGTCAGGAAAAGGGGCCTTGAAATTTCCACCGAGCTCTTGTTGTCAGAAAAAGTGTCAGATAATTCATAAATGCAGTTCAGAGTCTGCAGGGACGAATACCGTAGCGTGGATGCAAAAAAAAAAAAAAGAACAGAAAACATCCCCATCATGTCTGGCAAATGTTCAGTTCGGGCTTGTTGCATTTTCCGTTGTCTTTCTCTTGCGGTTTGCGGGCATGTTAGAGTGTTTTCGGGTTGGATATGACTAGATTTCTAGTTTCCCCCTCTCAGATTTTCGTTTAAAGGGCCAATGAGAGCGCAGCTGTTTTATTAGCCCGAGACATCAGCACCACTTATACATGTGGCCTGCATTAGTAACCCTGAGACTCTTTCTCACACACTCACACACACACACACGCTATAAAGAGCTGTGAGTGACAGTTGTAATGACGTGACTGTCTCTAGTGTGGTGGCAGTCATAAGAGGCGTTTAAATATGCTTAGAGCCTCATCAAACTTGACTTCAGTCCTGTATGCCAGTAGCACAAAATGCCAGGGAAATAAATCAACACATTTCCGACGAAACGCACCTCACATTTGGCGCCGGCACACGTATTTCTGAGAAAATGTGTGTGCAAATATTTGCAACGTGAGAATGTATATGATTTATCTGTTTATAGCTGCTGCGTTTGTTTCCCTCTGCAATTAGAATGCAATTTAAAGTCATTTTTTTGGACAATTTTGAAGTGGATATCTGCACAAATCATATCTCGTTAATGTCTCGATTGATTCTCCCAGACATAAATGAGATTAAATGGTTGGTGAGAAATCAAAAAGTCAGATATTCTCAACAAATTCTACCAAGAGACCAAATAGCAGAAAAGCATGAATGATATCTTTATCTTGTC
>NC_142785.1:30564477-30576977 GCF_988280905.1 Pimephales promelas
TGCTCCTCTTAGCGATGCTAACAAGGTAACATATCAAGCCGGTGCACTGCGGGGTCTCCCTCTAAGCTTCAATAAAGTCTTGTAGACTCCACACACACACACATCCTGCTTCCCTGTGTATGTGTGTCCCTTTCCACCCTGTCCCCTTCTTTTTGTTTGCGAAATGAGATTGGTCATAAATCCAGGCCATCTCATATATATTTGAACGCTGGTATTTGCTTCTGCCAGGAAAGTGCACTTTACATGTGGTAACACGCGATTACCTGGCCGTCTTATTGCAAAGGAAGAGAAAAATCAATATCAATTTATAATTCACTATTGTTGCCTATATCTGGTTTTATGGCACTCTTGCCTGCCTCATTAATGTTTCAGAGTGATTGACTGGAACCAAAAGATTTTTAACGTGTTTCTTTTTTATTTATTTTCCCTTAATAATTCAATAAACCATAACTGGTTCCATTCTTGAAGCGCCTAACATGAAAAAAAAAGAAAGAAAGAATGGACCTATCGTATTATGAAATTAGGTCCATGAATTATTGAGGGAAAGTTTACCCAATACTGGGAACATTTTGTCATAATTTACTCACAGTGGTGTTGTTTTAAACCTACAGGATGGATTGATGGATGAATAGATGGCTTATATATTCCTCAAAATTTGTTTTTTAATGAAATAAAGGACAGGAAAAGGTTGAGTTAACAACATAACAGCAATTTCATTTCTGGGTGACCTGTCCCTTGAAGTTGTCTTTTGCATTTCAAACTGTTAAAATTGAGGATTTGGCTATCAAATGGACTCTCGTCGTTTCTGTCACCTTCCCGAATCTGATTTCCGTCCGTCATATCGCGTCCAATCAGAGGACAAAGGCGGCCGTGGTTTCTGAGGTGACCCGCCACAGACCCTTCTGACGCCTGCTTAAGTTGTTCCTTTTAGTCCGGTGACTGACAGATGGAAAATTACGCTTTCAAATTCATCCCAGTCATTCTCCTCTGTTCTTCTACACGTCAAAACCCCCACGGGCCGGAGACAGTGGGAAAAAAAAGAAAGAAACGCTGCGAGAAAGAGTTGGGCTAACACATTAGCTTAGCCTGCAGAAGGGAAGACAATCGTGTGTTTGAGAACTCTGAAGGAAAATCAATCATGTCGTAAGTGAGCGTATGAGTAAATTTGAACCCTGACAACTTTCATCATCTCGCCGCCGAGCGTTCGGCGGGCTGCAGTTTTCTCTCTTATGCTCTTTCCCGCTGTGCTCTCCTCCGGAAGAGAAAATGAGCGCCTTTTCTCTCTCCCCTTTTTCCCCATCTCTCCTCACAGCTGTCTATTAAGAGGGTGAAGAGCTGAAGTCTTTTCTTTCGTTTTTACTTTACTGCATCCTGTCTAGTCCGTCCTTTTTGAAGCGCATCTGTCAAAGGGCCGGGCGAGTGATTTAGCCGCTCTCCTCACTTCCGTTTAGACACCATCATATATATATATGTAACCACCCATCATAACAGGGACTTATTTGCGGCTGCGATAAATTGAACACTAGGAAAATTGAATCGGAAGCAAATTCGTCTTTGAGCCCCGATATCATTCTTAAGTGCGTTTTATTAAGTCTTAAACTCACAAGTCGTCCGCGATCGATTCCGTCTAATTTTGTTTGCTTTATTGAAGAGCGGAACGACAGCTTCGACCTTCGCCTGTGAAGCAAAACATTGGCCCATTGGTGTTACCGTCAGAGAAAGGCCAGAAAAGGTAGCTATTTAAAAAAAATACTTGAAGTTAAGGAGGGCCTTTTGGTGCACAAGATGGAAATCTGCTTTGGTGATTGATTCAGAGCGGTGTGAGATAATTCTTCAGTAAGTGTGAAGTGACCCGGTTAGATGGTAATATGGGCTAATGTGACTGCTCTGTTTCTTAATGTGAGCTTTAGCTGACAAGCACCGGCGGCAGGGAGGGGAAAAAAAAGAGATTTAAGTCTGTTCTCTCTTCTTTAACAAGAAAATTAGTGTGCAAAGGAGATCTGTCATGATAAAGAACAGTGCGGTGGCCTCCCCCCAACCCTACACCTTCTCTCTGTACTCTACGACTCCCAGCGGGACGCATCCTTAAGTGTTATAAGGATAAATTTATTGTCCTGGCCACATTATTTAGCGATTTGATTTGTGCCAGGGATTTGCATTAATTCTGAGCCGGAAAGAATGATGATTCATGGAGGGGGGAAGAGGAATTTGCAGGAAAGGAATTGCGATTTGGAGAGTGAAGATTGAGTCAAGTCTTTCTTTTTTGGAAAGAAGTTTTTGATTGTGATTTCCAGGCCTTGGACGTCATGGATAAAGTGAATATGCCGAAAATTTCAAGTTAAATTGACATGGCATGGAAAAGTCTAATTAAAAATATGAAAATTCTAATTAAATTACCATATATTATGGTACTTAAATAATACTAAGGCACACAATATAATGGTATTAACATCATGACAGTGTCCAAATCTCATGGTTATTTGGTAAGTTTTTGGTGTTTTCCACCATTTTTCCATTGACGTTCATTTGTAGAGGCAGAGGGACACACGTGTGTGTTGTTTTGTCTTGGCTAGTCGTGACCTTTCACATCTCGGGGTGCCGCTTCGTGACCTCTTCGCACACACACTGCAGGGAAGGATGAGATCAACACTAAAGCAAGCAAACATCTCTGGCTGAGAAAACATGAGCCGCCACACACGCACACACAACAGGAAGTGTTCCTGACGGAGCACAGGAAGTGAAGGGTGCCCGTACACACACACCACCGAAAAGTTTGCGGTGTTCGTCCGCCTTGAGAATCCTCAGATTCGAAACCCTATAAAGCTCATGTTCAGGGCAAATTCAGGAGAAATCTGCTTGGAATTCACTTCCCAGATGACTGTGGAAGCTTTATGTCCCACTGCGCTCTTGACTTGGGTTACACGTTTGGCCGACGCTCCCGAACGTGTTTGTCTTTAAGCTTCACGGCGTGTGAAGACGACGCTTCCTTTCAGCTATAATTGTGTCTTTTTTTAGCCAACCGACTCCTGAAATAAATCGCTTCCGGGGCTATGGGGTGGGGAAAAAAACAGATTCTTGGCAAACAAGGAGCATATTTTGCATTTATTATGGAAAATAATTTTTACAGGTAGGAGGTGAGACAATTTGGGAATTTCCGTTCGCTGGGAAGTTGGATCGAGAGCGTAAAACTGCTGCATTTTAAGCAGATCCCTGCTCTTTCCATCTGGCCCCACTGGCTGGAGAACCTGATCCGACCTGTCAATCAACAGGCCCCAGCTGTGAGGTGCGGCCCCCGCCTGGAAACCCTCCCCAACTCATTAAAACCGCTTCCCTGACGCTCCCCTCCTCTCTCGGCGGCGGCGCTCCCTCTTTCCCGTTCCGTTCTCTCCTCTCCTGTCCTCTCCCACACTGCGCAGTGGGGTTTTCATATCAGGGGTCTGTGACAGGATCATTTCAGCGATTTGTGGGATTCATCTGCAGTTAAAAGTACAGCCTAAGGCTAGTCTAATTGGTAGGAAGGCTAATTCCCTCCCGTCCTCCTGTCAGTCTGTATTTTATTTACTGAGCCTTGCCAAAACCTATTTACACAATAATGAGAGGAGATTGCTGTGATGCCTGCAACACAAAGACTCGCTCAGCGTGGAATCCAGAGCGAACAATTAAAAGCAAATCTGAAATCACGCTAGCAACCCGCCTGCTACGCAACACAGGTACATGGACGGGTTCGCATCTATCCTGCCGCTGCTATTGCGTCGCTCGAAAGTTGCTCAGTTCTGTTGTCTCGGACGGTTCTCCTCAAAATCCTTGAGAGAAATTCAGTTCATTCTAATAACATTTTAGAGAGCAGTTCAAAGCACTTGGTGTTGGGGGATTTGATGAGACATGTTGGAGTAGGTAATCTTGGGAATCTTGGCAAGTTTGAGAAGAGTTTGAGATATTCTTGAGAGCGCTCATTTGATTTCCCTTGGAAATTATCTCTAACTTAACAGTTTTTTCATAGCGTAATTGAGTTCCCAGCTCAAATCATTGGGGATTTGATGAGAGGCGTTTGAGTTCGAATTGAGATTTCTTATTTTGGATCTAAGCACAGTTTGAGACTTTGTTGAGACATCACATTTGTAAATATTCTCCCTTTATATTCAAAGATAAATTGTTTTGCGATCTTATGGATCAAGAGTCTCAAGTTCTCAGCTGTGTTTCATGCCTCTTCTAAAACTACTTAAAAATAATAATACAAGAATGAGACATAATTGAGTTGACTTACAGTTCGTAATAATCTGGGTGGTACATCTTAGATCATTTCGATGAGAAATGTCTGAGTTCACATTGAGTTTTCATTGCAGACTTGGGAATCTTGGCAAGTTTGAGAACAGTTTGAGATATTCTTGAGAGCGCTCATTTGATTTCCCTCGGAATTGATCTCTAACTTAAGTTTTTTCATAGCTTAATTGAGTTCCCAGCTCAAATCAATGGGGATTTTATGATAAATGTTTGAGTTCGAATTGAGATTTCTTATTTTGAATCTGAGCACAGTTTGAGACATTGTTGAGACATTTGTAAATATTCTCCCTTTATATTCAAAGATCAGCTCAAGAGTCTCAAGTTCTCAGCTGTGTTTTAGGGGCCTCTTCTAAAACTCCTAAGAAATAATAATACATGAATGAGACATAATTGAGTTGACTTACAGTAAGTGATAATCTGGGGAGCATTTCCCAAAAGCATCGTTAGCCAACTTTTGTTGCAAGTTCTGTCGTTAGCGATAGAGTTCAATGGAAATTGCGACCATAGTTGGCTAATGATGCTTTCGGTAAACGCACCCCTGGGTGGTACATCTTAGATCATTTCGATGAGAAATGTCTGAGTTCATATTGAGATCCGTGAGTTTTGATTGCAGACTGTGGTGTATTTGAGAAAGGTGTAAGAGGAAACAAATACTGTTTTCCCCACAGTCTCCATTTGCTCTCCTTGTAATTCCATTGCTATCTAGGAGAAACAACTGAGATTTCATTTGTGCAACTTTCCCATCTATTTTTTTTTCCAAATCCCTCTCAGTTTCTTTCTGTTGTGTTATCAGACAAAGACTAGGCCTGACCGTGCACAGGTCACCCGTCAGGTGAGAAGTGTTTAGCATTGTCGTCTCTCCGTGCGAGCGAGCCCGAGGTTTTTTATACGGCTTTTTAGAAGCAAAAGACTTGTCAGATTGGGACTGGATCGATGGAAGATGATTTAGGGGTGTTGGGAGGAAACAGGTTGTATTTTTCAAACTCAAATTAAAACCAGTCATGTGAATCTTTATCTCTCTCTGCCTTCACTCTCCCTCTGAAGTCATTTCTCTGTTATTTGTGGTGTTTGGTTTTTATCCTTGACACTTTCACAGAGTGACTGCTCACTTAGAACGAGGAAATCATTCAGAAGAGCCATATTTCTCCCCCTCTCTCCCGAGGAGCGCTCCACACCTCCGGGAAGTCTCCGGAGAGCGCCTTCTTTATGATGATACTCTCAAGGTGAATATTGGCATTTATTTAGCCCGAGTTGGATATGAAAGAGATGTTTAGTGGCACCAACCCTGGCAGAAAGTGTGCAGTCAGCACTCATCGCTTCCCGTATAATTCTATTTCATTTCCCTTTTCTCAAAGTCACTGTGCATCCCTTTCTCCCCTCCAACCCTGTTCAAATTAATTTAACACTCCTCTTGAGGAATTCGGATCAAATTAAAGTTTTTCTTTGCGGAGATGACAATAGCGCCGCGTCTAAGTTTCACGCTGAAATGACGAGCTCCTATATTTAGAGTCTCATAAGGGCTTTGCAGTGGAGAGAGTCTCTTTCTTTCTGCAAGCAAATTAATTGAGGAAATGACAGACTTGGCTGAGGCATCAATCAAAAAGTAGCAACACGACAAACTTTGGCAGCGATTAGAGATGAGAGGGGTTTTTTTTTAACCAGCTAACAGCTCCAAGCCCCCGATCCAATTTCCTTCAAACAACAGTTTAAAAAGTCTTTCATTTGACGGGAAGCAGAGGAAACAAATCATTGAGTGTAAACTACAACAATGATCACTTCAAGTGCAGGTTTAGAGCCAAGTGGGCGCTTTTGTCTAAAACATACAGTGGGGTATATATATACATATATATTTATTATTATTTTTGAAAGTACACTCGCAGAAAAAGGGTACAAAAGCTCTCACTGAGGCTGAACCTTTACAAAAGGTAAACTTTTGTCCATTTTAGGTGCTAATATGTACATTTTAACTGTTAATATGTACATTTTAGGTGCTAATATGTCCATTTCAGGAGCTAATATGTCCATTTTAGGTCCTAATATGTACATTTTAGGTGGTAATATGTACATTTAGGTACTAATAAGTACATTTTAGGTGCTAATATGTACCACTAAGGTACCAATATGCAGCCTTTGGGTACAAAAGTGTACCTTTTGAAAAGGTACAGCCCTAGTGACAGCTTTTGTACCTTTTTTTCTGAGTGTATTTCTTATTTAATTTCTTTTTTTTTATTTATACATTTTTAAATATATATATATTTTAAAAAGTTGAATTACCCAAAAAAAATAATTTGTGTCCAATTTAATTTACATTTCCGCTAATGGTGTCTGTGTTTTGGATCCCATTGTATATTAAAGGAAAGCTCCTGGAAGCAAGGAGAAGGAATTGAGGCGACTTGGGAACGCGAGATTCATGGTCTCCGAAACCGGACTGATAAGGGCTGTTAGTGTGGCCTTTTTGTTCTGACACAGACAAAGATGGAAAGCACACAATGACACTCGATAAAGAACATCCGTATTGAAAAGTCCCACACAAATGCTCCCAAGTTTCACGTTAAGTCCATACATGAGATCTGGACCGCTGAACAAATTTAGAGTCGTAAATTGCAACCTAGCGCACTAAGTCCATTGTAGATCAGTACATTTAAAAGTCTGGAAACCCAGAATGGACCATTGAGTGTCTGTGAATGAGTGTCCATGCTGGAAAGCGAGAGGGAGTGTTAGTGTGCGTGTGTGAGAGGCTGAGAGAGCTGTCACTTTGAGGAATGAGAGACTGTGGCAGTAGGGAGCAGCCTGGCAGATGTGCAAAAGGAACACCAAGCATATTGATCAATTAAGTATGCAAATTCCTCCTGCTGACTAAAGAGAGAAATAAATAAAGTACAATAAGAATTAAGCCCTGCTGTAATGACTCTCTCATGTAAATAAAAAAAAAGGAACGGCCATCCACCTAAAATAAGATATTGCTTGTATGCATTCTGTACGATCTAAGTGCATGACTCTACCTTATGTCAGTCAAAGGAAATGTTATATAATTCAGATTTCATGCAGAAATAAGAGAAAGAGACTCCAGCCGCATAAAACCCACCCACACGAACGCGCAACCGTTGTTTTCCTTCAGTGATCAAACGGCAGCATAACATGACACACACACACACACACACCGAAAAAAACAGAGAAAGTCTGAGATTTCAAATTCTATCTATCTATCTATCTATCTATCTATCTATCTATCTATCTGTCTATCTGTCTATCTATCTATCTATCTATCTATCTATCTATCTATCTATCTATCTATCTATCTATCTATCTATCTATCTATCTATCTGTCTATCTGTCTATCTATCTATCTATCTATCTATCTATCTATCTATCTATCTATCTATCTATCTATCTATCTATCTATCTATCTATCTGTCTGTCTGTCAACTTTGCATTTCTAGCTAAAAAACTGCAATAACTTGCTTTTATTTGCAGTCTTTAAATGTCTTTCTGTTTCCTCTGGGTTGTGGATTGTGTGTGGTGGTCTTCTGTTGTGTAACCTCATGTGGCAGGGCTGTTTCTCTGCGAGATCGCCCCCCTCTTTGGTGGTGAAAGGCTCCTCATTATAAGTTGGCCTAATGAAATTATCGTCTTGTTCTGCTCTTCTCTATGCTGTTGTCAGGACTTTGAAACACGATAGTTTAATTATGGACACTGTGTGTGTGTGTGCGTGCTCTCTTCAGCATGCGGGTGCACGAGAGAGCTCTGGACCTCTGGACGTCGCCCAAGCCTGTGAGAGCTGCCCTTTCCTAGAGATATGTTAAACCTGCCATTCATATGAAAATTGACTACAGCCATCGGCCTGCTCTTTTGTTCCTCTCTCACTCCATCCATCTCCCTCCATTTCTTGAATCGGGTCCAAGTTTAGCACGTAGGATCACGCCGATGCCAGAGTCATTTGATTTCCCTGCTTTATCCCGAATCCCCCTGCTCTGTGAGGCCGGAAAGCTCCCCGGCTTTTATTTTCTTATCCCGGCCTCTTCCGAAACAACACAGCGAAGTCCTATCTGCGTCCGCACATGCATATCGCCGGCAGGCCGCAAACCGCCCCGCTCACAATAAGAGAAGCATCACAAGAGGTCATTTCATATAAAACAGGAGAAAATATTCGGTCTTTGACATTTGGACCGTGGTTTTTTTTTTTTATATAAATTTCTGCATGGGCAGATAGCATCAAAAGTCTCCTCCTCAATAATAAATATCAGAATGTCAGCTGTCAGTCACTGCCTTTAAGGAAAACAAGACAGAAAGGGAAAGAAAAAAACGGGGGGGAAAAAAAAAGGAAGAACGGACAAAAGCTATCCCGCCGTTGCGACAAGCAAGTGTTTATCCCATGAAAGAAGGATGGAAATGAAGCTAGGGTGCGCGAGGGGCTTTAGAAGCGAGGAACAGGGGAATAATCTCTCACTTTCCCCCTCTTTCTACATTTTGTGAGTGTAGATGTTCCCCTCTAAATTCCCAGAGGGTCTGATCTGGAAAACAGGAAGCTCTTCATGAGTTCTTCCCCCCTCAAGGAACCTCATGTGTTTAGAAAAGCTCTCTCTCTCTCTCTCTCTCTCTCTCTCTGAGATTAAAACAGCAACACCTCAGAAAGCGACAGAAAATGTCCTACTTTAAGACAATTTAATCACATCAATTCAATTTCTCATTTGTCTCTTTTATAAAATGTAAATGTTAATAACTTGTATGCCAACACTATAGATGACCTAAAACTATTATATATATATATATATATATATATATATATATATATATATATATACGATCAACTGTCAAACGATTAATTGCATCCAAAATAAAAGTTTGTGTTTACATAATATATGTGGGTGCACTGTGTATAATTATTATATATATATATATATAAATATGCACACACATGCTTGTATATATTTATGAAATATTTTCATGTATATACTGTATATAGATTTTTATATAATTTATATTATATATAAAAAAATATATTTTATAACTATAATAAATATATATATATATATATATATATATATATATATATATAAATATTATATTATATTAAATATACATGCATGTGTGTGTATTTTTATATATGCACAGTGCACCCACGTATATTATGTAAACACAAACTTTTATTTTGGATGCGATTAATCGTTTGACAGCCCTAATATATATATATATATAAAAATTTGAATAAAATAGTATTTTGTATTATTCATATAAAAAATATAATATAAAAGCGATATTTTAGCCATGACTAAAGTCACAATTTAGCACATGCTACTTTAATGCTTTTACCTTCTTTCCCCTGCTAATCGCAAACACCAGAGCAAAATCGGGGATTTCTTTGTGCGTTTTCTCCCACCCTAACTGAATCTAGATCAATTTCGGCAAACGAATCTGGCCGGCGAGTGCGGTTGGCAATTAGGCATCTTTGCTTCTGCTTGCTGCTTGATTAAGCTGATTGATGAACAGGCCATATGTGGTAGTGTCACAACTTGGCTTGACATCTCTCCGTCTATCCTCCGTACCATCTTCCCGACGCGTAGAGGGACCGTCCGCGAGGAAAACCAGATCTGAAGAGATTGAGAACTGGATGACAACTTTGATCAGTTGTTTTTTCTAGTCCAATAGCAAAGGAAAAAAAAAGACCCAGCCAATCGCAAACACTGAACTCATTCATCCAACATGACGTCACTGTAATATCCAGCCACGCCGTTTAGCAGTTTCAAATTGCTTTCCTTTACATTTTTCTGTGTGATGATAGCATGCATGCATTTGACATGATGTGTCTGAAAGCACGTGTTCACGTCCCCGTTTCAACACTAACGTGTGTTTGCGTGCTTGTTAAAGACCTGGCGCGCTGCGTGTGTTTGCAGCGAGACGTGTGTGTGCGTGTGTTTTCTCCACAGGCTGTGGGGTGTGTGATTGCTGTTATGCTGTCAGGTTGGGTGCTGTTGCTTGGCTTGACTGCGAGGCTCTTTTAATGTGCACTGGAGTAGAATAAGTAACTGCTCGCAGCGGCAGCTGAGCTCAGTCCCTGTTATGGGTGACGCCGCCACCTGACATCCACCAGTCTGCTGTACGGGGAGCCTTTTGGCAACAACACACACATGCATGCATGCACGCGCACACAAGTGCATGCACAAGCATGGTGGTTTTCAACTGGTTTTGCTTAAGGATGAAAATGACTTCTAGTACAACAAAAATGTAATTAAAATTAGGCCTACTTGTAGTCACAGTTGATCATTCGAATGCATCTTTTTGTTTATAATTTATATTTTTAAACAATTAAATAATCCATCTGCCTCTATTTAATTAGCATTTACCTGCGACCCATCAAGAACCACTGCACTAGTGCACACATGCATACATGCACATGCATTTGCATGGAAATCCGACGAAAGCGCGCTCTCCCTCTCTCTGCATCTCCTTTTCCATCCCTCTTTCTTTTTTTTCTTTTTTTTTTTGCGACTTCGTCTTAATCATTTGCGTTGCCTCTTGATCATGTCCTGTGTTTTTCCTGGACAAGTTTGAAATTGCATGCGTCAGGACTTTGCTAATTAAAGTCATACTTTCAAAAATGGCATAATAACTGTTAATTAGCTTGATGCTATTTTCAGCATAATTTGCTAATTAGTGGAAAACCTGTACAGCATTTCTTGCTAATTACAGCGCAGCTCCTCATGCTGCATCTGTGACTGGCCTCCAAATGATGCCATTACACACGTCCACATCTCACATTCGCTCAAAACACTTCATTACCAGCTTCGTTATTGACAAACTCAGGAGTCAGCTGGATTTTAACTAATACGCTTATGAAAAATAATTGTGTCATGTGTTTCTATGCCGTGGTCACCCCTGAAAATAAATACCGCCTGGAAGGTGTTTGGGGAAAACGATAGGTTGATCGCAAACAAAATACGTGACTCTCATTAAACATGCGTGCGCGTTCCTCCCTGGCAGCTGGTCTGGCTCAGGCTGTGCGTGTTCCCACTCAGGTCCTGTGTTGAGCTAGTTAGCATTAGCCGAGGATCTGAGAATGCTAACGGTTCGTAGGCCTCCTTAGTGCTAACAGCGCTGGCGAGAACATGATGGACAATAATTGGAGATAATGTACATTAGCGAGGAGAACACGGAAACAAGATCCTTTATTTGAGCAGGGAAAAAAAAGGGCAGAAAGCTCTAGATAAATAGATCAAAGAGGACTATCTACATCATACATTACAACACTTCCCACCCATAGCAGTTAAGCACTGCACAGGAAAACCAATCTTCGGTGGCCATGTAGAGCTCTGCAATCAGAAAGAGCCATCAGAGAGGAGAGAGCGAGAGATATACGCCGGGCTCCGGTTAGTCTATGATAGAGCTCATTTAGCGTCCATCTACTGTCTGAGCTCGGCCAGGATAAACTCTATTAGCTATTCGGTATAAGAAACTAAAACACGGCCTGCTTGACCGAGCCGTCAGCTCTCGGCGAGAACGATGAAGGGAGTCAATCTGTGAGTTTGGGGGGTTCGGACTCTAATCAGAGATGTATAAAGTACTAGAAACCCGGACTTGAGTAAAAGTACAAGTGCTCTATCAAAAAAGTGACTTGAGTAGAAGTACTAAAGTATTTAACATTTTTTTGTACTTAAGTATTGCAAGTAGTTTATTTTAAAATTCACTACTTAAGTACTTAAAGTACAAGTGTTGTGTCATGTAATTATTAAAGAAAGCAGTCAAAAGTTTGAACTAGCAATCAAATACAGCGCTTTGGCGGGATACAAATTTGCTTTGGCGGCCATTGCAGGACAACCCCTGCATTAGTTGTCAATGTGTGTGTCAATCAATATATGGTAAATGGACTGCACATTTACATATTGCCTCACATTCACCCATTCATACACTCATTCACACAACGACGGCGGTGTCAGCCATGCAAGGCGCTAGCCAGCTCGTCGGGAGCAGCTGGGGTTAGGTGTCTTGCTCATCAACATGACATCATGACTTTTGCGTAAACATATACGCCACTTTCGAGTCAGGTGGCGTGTTATCTCTACGCATTTTGAGTTATCCGCGTGTATGCGTATATGTCTACGCCATTAACGTCCGCGTCATTCCGCGTGTCTGTACACGCAGTCAAATCTCCAGTCATAAATGCCATTAACCCCAGTGACGGTTAAGTTTAGGGATGGGGTTGAGGTAAGTCATATCTTTTTTTA
>NC_142785.1:32686977-32696977 GCF_988280905.1 Pimephales promelas
GGTTTTTAAAATATGTATGTGTAGCCAAAGAGAATACCATGACAAAAACGGTAACATTTGTGATTAATAGCAAAATAATAAGTTTCCTACTAATAGCCTCTATGTAATGAATCAATTGATCCAGCTGGAATATTATAAGTGCATTATAAGTTCATCCAGCTGGTATATTAAGATAAGAATGCATGAATAACTCAGGCATATTCATAGGAAACATAATAAGCTTTTACAATAGCCTATTGTAAATTCAAATCTAACTCAATATTATCGATTCCTAACGACATTTAAATAAGTATTATTCACCATTGTATTATGTATTAGTAAAATAAATTGAAATGAACAAAAATACATTTTATACAGATTTCGCGAGTTGTTGACTCGTGAAGCGCGATGCGCGAACTGGAAAGAGTCGACTCTACTGAACGATTCATTCCAGACCAGGCGCTTCCCCGATAGTTAGTCAGTTGCATGAAGGGGAGTCAGTGTGTTCAGGAGTGGGATCGTCTCGGCGCTCGGATACGGATAGGGGAGTTTGGATACACACTTTGAAAGAGAGTTTGCTGTCTCTTAAGCTTTCACCATGCCGGTTTTTCACACGAAGACGATAGAGAGTATCCTGGAGCCGGTGGCCCAGCAGATTTCCCATCTGGTCATCATGCATGAGGAGGGAGAGGTGGACGGGAAAGCCATCCCGGATCTCACCGCTCCTGTGGCCGCAGTGCAAGCGGCTGTCAGCAACCTGGTCCGGGTAAGAGCTTCAGTCTTTCACAAACAGTTAGAAGCATGCGAATCTAACAGATAAGTGTGTATAAAGTATCGTTTTTTTGGTGTTAATGTATCCACGAAAGTTTCCTGAAGTTCTCTGGCTTTGATCCAAACCGAGTTCCGCCTTTTCCCCCTCTTGGATTTCGCCCTGCCCACCGAAACACTGAAACACATGCCATCCGAGCATCTGAGACATGACCGATCTCGACTTTCACAAGGAATTAAACTAGTCATTTAGCCGATGATTTATGAAGTGCACTTATTACACGAGGTGAGTGTGTGTTGCTCAAGGACACAATGAGCGGTGAAGGGTCACGAATCACCTCAAACCACAAGGAAGGCTCTTTCATTTCGTGCACATTCATTTGATTTTGCTGATTAATGTAGATTTAATCTTCTTCAGTAACCTCAGAGAGCCTACAGCTTTTGGAGGCGTGTGCAATGCATTGAACCACACGATTCTTCAACTTCTGTGGTAACGTTAACTTACAACCACCTCAAAAAGCAGAAGTAAAAAGGTTCAGAGTCTATATTTTACTCTTAGAGTTTATTTTTTGATGTTTTTCTAATCATACCACTGTAAAAACCACAATCGTCAAATTAAAAGTTCAACTCATTTTCATTCATTGCAATTTAAGTTGAAATGACTCAAACATCCAAGTTAATAGTACTCAATTTTTTTTTATAGTAAGACACATTTTGTCCATTTAGGTCAAATACTTGAATCGAACCAATTAATTTAATAAAACCTGTAAGTTTACAAAAGTAAATGAAAAAGAAAGTATTGTAAACAATGCACAAGATATCATAGGGCTGTCAAGCGATTAATCGCATCCAAAATAAAAGTTTGTGTTTACATAATATATGTGGGTGCACTGTGTATAATTATTTTGTATATATATAAATACACTCACATTTATGTATATTTAAGAAAAAAAATATTATTTATGCATAAAATATTTATTTATAATATGAATTATATAAATCTATATCCAGTACATGAAAATATTTCTTAAATACAAGCATGTGTGTGTGTATTTATAAATATATAAATTAATTATACACAGTGCACCCACATATATTATGTAAACACAAACTTTTATTTTGGATGCGATTAATCGCGATTATATCGCGCCCTAAAATTAAACACTGCGAGAATACATCTGAAATAAATGTGTTAAAAATTTAGTTAGATTATACATTCTTCATGCTTACAATACATGTATATACTACATATATCATATATATATATATATATATATATATATATATATCAGAATATATAGGCTACTATATTTGACCCTGTGGTCATCATCACAGCAGAGCTGATCTCCTGTCAGTCTGATATGAGAAGGAAGGATCTGTATGGAGAGATACTGCTTCTCTCAGCTGTCCGACAGCTTGTGTGGTTTTCCTAAAACGGAAACAAAACCTTCTGTAGTAAATTCACCATCAACCCAGTTATTCTTAGCAGTTGTCCAGGGTTAACTTTAGACTCCTGAAATAACGTGGAAGCTGCTTTGTGTTCCTGAAGTCTGAATCACAGTAACTTGAGCTTTACGTATCTAAGCAATCTGAGAAACTCAGGTTAGATCATGACTTGAGATCAGTTGATTTTAGGTGTGTGTGAGTGCGACCCCACCCAGTCAAATGCTTCCTGTGTGTGTGTGTGTGTGTGTCGCTGCTTTAAAGGATGTTATTTTCTCAAATATCTCTGCGGTTGAATGTTCCTCTTCATCTGAGATTTTACAGTATGAGGCTCAATTTAGCCCAATATTAAAGCTTTATTCCTCCGTGCTTGTAGAACGGTTCCTGTCTTATTTATTCTTGTGTATTTCTCATTTTTTCCTTCCTCTTTATTCCTCTTCCTCTATTTTTTCATGTGAAATTTCTTGCGTTAGTCGTGTTTTCTGAATCCGATTCTCTGGTTTAGCGTAGGTTTGTGTGTGTGTGCATGCAGTCCTCGTGATTGTGTGTTTGTGGTTTATTATATTATTCATGCTGGACTTTTAGACTTCCTACGTTTTGCAGAGACGGCCAGAAGTTAATTCCTGCTCATTTTCAGAGCTCAGAGCGCTTAATAGAAATTGTTTTTTGATCCTGAATGAACTTTAGTAAATTATTCATGATGTCTCTCTCCAGTTTAGACCACACAGAGACTCGTCAGACTTGCTGATTCATGCTATTTTGTCCTTTTCTTTGAAATGACAACATTTCATGAGCAACAGCATGACGCTGGGTGATGGAGTCTATTTAAATGGAAAAATAAAACTGGGAAAACCCAAAGTTTCAATTATTAAAGTTGTGTGCGTCAACTTTTTGTGACAAAGGTCAGAACTCCTGTTATGGTGCAGAACCGAAAAAATCATCGGTTACTCTTCTTACGTAGTTTGTAGCTAAAAACAGCAGTCAAATATATATTTAGCAGTCTTAGACCTTTCCAACGATATATAGATTGTCATGACTAGATTAGGACTTAATACTGTAAAAAAAAATATATATATGATTTATAATCGCAACATTTTTTTTCTTTTGTAAAATCAACTTAATTAATTTATATTGTTCAAATAACATCATATTTTGAGTTTCTGATGATTAAATAAATCTTCTTCATTGTATTAACTCAATTTTTCCATTTCAATGAACTTAAAATTTTAAGGCAGCCAGGTTACTTCATTTAAGTTTAACAATAATATTTTTTTTACAGTAGTGAAGTAAATTTAGGTTGCCCATATATGGGCAAGTGACAGTTTTAAATATGAATTAAATTAAATTTGCATTTATTTATGTTTAAAAAAATAAATATTAATTATATTATTTAAAAAAATAAAAAGAATGATTATACAATATTCATTAATATTATTTTAAAATTGTATGTACAAATGTTTAATAATAAATTATTTCTCTTGCTTTGTCTGCCATCTTAGATGGATTTTTCACACTATATGATCAATAAGTCATGCTTTACATTAACAAAGTTATACAAAATTCAACTCGCTTTAAGTCAGTTTAATGCGATTTAAGTTGAAATTACAATTTGATTATACTTGTTTATAAATTTTATTTATAAATGAAATGTTTTTAAAAAAAACCTTGTTGAGAATGACATTTTGATACTGTAGATTTGTTTAAAGTTTTTACCCTGAAGTCAGACGTCAGTGAGTTTCATGTTGTTTTGTGGGTTTTATTTTTATTTTAAGAACGCTTCCCCCTCATGTTTGGTGGTCAGTGTTGGGAATGTGAGGAGTGTGTCTGTGCCTTATTCAGGATCTCATGGGGTCAGATGCTCACAAGACCACACATATGAAAACCTCCCATCACTACAAGAGAAGCGTTTGTTATCAGAACTGAGGGAATACGGCTTTATTAGGCAGTGCCGCTGCTGGGAACCTCATGAACTCCTGCGCTTCTTATTTTAGGAGATTTCTTTTGGATGAAAGAATTTGCATCCAGGCTCCAGAGTAGATGGGAGTTTATTCCCTTTCCTTTTGCAACTTGTTCCAGCTTTAAAGACAATATCTTCCAGATGAAAGATCTGAGTGCAGATCTTAGATTTGATTTGCTTTTTAGAAAGTTGCTTTTGATTGAAATATGATCTTTCACAGGTATCAGCATCTTCTACAGATCTTTATATATGAACATGCGCTCAGAAAATGATCATAGCCAGACACCACAGCGGCTGAGGGCTAAAAATGTAACCAATCGATATCACAATACTTCCCCAGTTGATTGATTAGATTAAGAATTGCATTCATTACATTACTGAATTATGAGCTTTCTGAAATGTGTAAATGTAGTTATTTAATATGCACTACTTTGCATACATTTCCAGAACTTCTTGACCCGTTTTGCCGATTAATCGGCACCGATAACGATTGCTAGAACATTTTTCCACATTGTGTCCGTTGCTGGAGCGTCTGCTGTCATTAAACCGTACAAGATCGGCTTCTAGAGGCGACAGAAAACCATTACTGATGCCTCGTGGAGTGTGTTTAGACGCCTCTTATGTGTTTTGATGCAGATTTAAATTAGTTCACTTTAAAAAAAAAAAACTTTTGCTGATGATTTACTCGCCCCCATGTCATCCAAGATGTCCATGTCTTTCTTTCTTCAGTCGAAAAGAAATGAAGGTTTTTGATGAAAACATTCCAGGATTTTCTGCATATAATGGACTTCAATGGGGTCCAAACGGTTCAAGGTCAAAATGAGAGTTTCAGTGCAAACTGCAAACTGTTCAAAGGGCTTTAAACGATTCCAGACGATGAATAAGGGTCTTATCAAGCGAAACGAGAGGTCATTTCAAAAATAAATAAAGTTTAAGTTTTATAAGCTCAAATGCTCGCCTTGTTCTGTTCTGTGATGCGCGTTCGTGACTCTCCTGTACGAACTCGTTCATCAAAATGAACAAATCTTTTTTCGAGTCATTTCGTTCATTGAATCAACCAAATGACTCAAAAAGATTTGTTCATTTTGATTTTGATTCATTCATTCACTTGGTCCCCATATATGGAGAAAATCCTGGAATGTTTTCATTCAATGTTTTTCGACTGAAGAAAGAAAGACATGGACATGTAGGATGACATGGGGGTGAGTAAAAGTAAATAAAAGTGAACTACTCCTTTAACAACTTAGACAAGTAAACAGAAACTATACACTTTGTTTTCATATCATTATAAAGCAATTCATTTGTTGACGATGCTGCATTAGTGGAGAACAGCAGTATGTACACTAAAAAATGCTGGGTTGTTTCAACCCAAATTTGGGTCAAATATAGACAAACCCAAATGTTGGGTTAAAAATGTAATTAAAAATTAATTTTTAACCCATCTTCAACTTTCACTTTCAACTGTAAATTTTTAACCCAACATCTGGGTTTGTCCATATTTGACCCAAATTTTGGTTAAAACAACCCAGCATTTGTTTTAGAGTGAAGTACCTCAAACGATTAAAACAATGGGATAAAAACACACGCAAGTCCGACCCAAATGTTTAATGTCACGGTTGTTGTTACCATCTATTTGCATTAGTTTGTATCCAGCTGGTCGGGTTTATGCATTGGTTTGCAAGCAAAGTTGCATATTTAAAGCTATAAATGCCATGTTTTTAGGAACAACTTGTTGTATAAAATCAGGAAAATTAAATAAGAACAAACCTTCAGAGTATATATATGGGAATGCAATGAAAACCTACATTTCAAAGTTTTCTTTCCACTAGACCTTATGAAAAACCAATACGCCTAAAATCTCAAACGTGTCCAGTGCATGAAATCAATGGATCGACTGCAAATCATCTCTTACTTTTCGACGAGTTCATGAGTTTCTATAGTTGAATGGTCTAAATGAGGAACGCTGTCATCCATCTTTACTCTCTCCGAAGTGTGTTTGGGAAGCTCTGAGTGAGTTTTCTCTCCTCAAACTCGTGTCAGGAGGGGGATGGTGCGTTCTGGACGAGGGAACTCGGCACGTCCGGAAGCTTTGGCTTTGTCTCGGGATTATAATGTCTCAACAGATGTTCCGGTAAGAAGGAGGAAAGAATGTTTTTATCCACTGATCCAGTCCTGTGTGTGAGGTTGACTGTTGTTTGTGTGATATATTCCTCTCTCCATTCACCCAGTGCTCTCAGAAGGGAACGTTTATCATCGGCCGGAGCAGTTTAATTACACGCTGAGATAATGTGTTCCTAAATAACCCGTCAGGAGAAACGTCAGCCTTGGAAACTTCACTCATGCACCACAGCTGTATATCTCTCAAACGGAGGGCTGTCGGGTCGTGCTTTTGCCAGATTTTTGATTGCTTTTAGACGGAAAGTCAGTGAGGATTTGGCTGAGGTCAATTAAAAGGGTTTATAAACCTGGTAGAGATCGAAATGGCTTGATCGAGGTATTTCTGTCTCAACTCAACCAGAGGTGCCCGGATAAAAGTTTAGATTTTCTGCATAAATAAAGATGAAAGCCAAAACAAAAATATGAACAAAATCTTGAATGTGAGCTGGGGAAGTGTCCAATATTTGTTTGGTTTGACCTGGAATAACTCATGATTTTTATTACTACTGTGTGTTGTCAGCAACACAACATCATAGAGCGCACCTGTTGGGTTCAAGAGGTCAAAAACACATTCATTTGCCCCATAATGTGGCTTAACTATAGCTTTTAACACTGATGAAATATGATTCTGTAGACGACACAAGTCAGTATGATTTTAACTGCATTGTCCACAAAGTGTTCATTTAAAGTGTTTATAATCCTGCACTGTTAAAAAATATTGATGGTTTAACTTAAAAAAGTAAGTAATCTGGTTGCCTTAAAATTTTAAGTTGATTGAACTGGAAAAAGTGAGTTAATACAATGAAGGAGATTAATTTAACCATCAGAAACTCAAAATTATATGCTATCTGAACTAAATAAATTATTTAAGTTGATTTGACAAAAGAAAATATGTTGTGATGACTGTAAAAAATATTTTCAAGATTTTTTATTACAACATATTTTCTTTTGTCAAATCAACTTTATAATAATTTATTTAGTTGAACTGTTTCTGATGATTAAATGAATCTCATCTCATTGTATTAACTCAGTTCAATCAACTTAAAATTTTACGGCAACCCAGGTTACTTACTTTTTTAAGTTAAACCAACAATATTTTTTTACAGTGTAGTAATCAAAAAAAATTTCTTGTGTCAAATCAACTTAAATAATTTATTTAGTTCAGATAACATATAATTTTGCGTTTCTGATGATTAAATTAATCTCCTTCATTGTATTAACTCACTTTTTCCAGTTCAATCAACTTAAAGGCTTACTTTTTTAAGTTAAACCAACATTATTTTTTTTTTACAGATAATCACAAATAAAGGAGTTCTATGTGTCAGTAGTGTTTTAAACCCAACCATAAAAAAATACTGACTTTGGGTCAAATATGGACAAACCCAGCCATTGGGTTACATTTTTTAATTACATTTTTAACCCAAAGTTTGACGCTAAAACCAAAGCTAGTGGTTTCATGAAATGTTTTATAGCGCTAATCTGATTAAAGTGACATTTCTGCAATTTTCCAAGAGTTTTCCCTAGTCTCTTTTTACTCTAAAGGCGAGTATTCAGTGCTGTGATAACTCAACTCAATTGTCTTATTTAATAGAGCTGAGCACAAGAGCTCTCACAGACAGTGTGTGTGAGCATTGAAACTCTGAGAGCTCTTCTCCGCGTGTGTGTAGAGCATTGAGACGCTGGGACAAAGACGCGTCTGTTAGCCGAACCTGAACACAATATCAGTGGCGTTTCCACCAGTGTTCAGATCTCTTTAACGGGGCTGCGTGAGTGTGTCGCTGACAGGGTTATGATGAGGATAAACGGAAGTGACCTCATCATTAAATGCTCAATGCTTCTCGAACTGTTTGTTCCGGTGCCTTCAGGTGATTCTGTCTTCATTGACTCGCTCTCAAACCGTTTCCTCATTCAGCGAAACACAAGAGAGAGTGTGTGTTGTGTGTCAAAATGACCACTGAGGAGTTCCAAGAATGATAAAAAAAGAACCATGAAAGTAGTTCTCGTGACTCATGCGCTATATTCAGAGTTTAAGTTGCTTTGTTTCTAAAGTGACTTAAAATGCAATTAAAGTCAAACATGCAAAAAGGATTGGTGAGCGATGAGATGTGTGTCAGTTTATTTGCATAGTGCATTTACCACATCCAGATTGTGTGTGTGAGAGAGAGAGATTGAGTGTGTTTGTGTGTTAGAGAGAGTGTGTGTGTGTGACAGTGTGTGCACACTCTAAAAAATGCTGGATTGTTTTAACCCAACTTTGGGTCAAATATGGACAAACCCAAACGTTGGGTTAAAAATTTAATTAAAAATAGCTGGGTTTGTCCATATTTGACCCAAAGTTGGGTTAAAACAACCCAGCATTTTTTAGAGTGTATGTGTAACAGTGTGAGAGTGTGTGTGTGTGTGAGAGAGAGACTGCGTGTGTGTGTGTGTGTGTGTGTGTGTGTGTGTGTGTGTGTGTGTGAGAGAGAGAGAGACTGCGTGTGTGTGTGTGTGTGTGTGTGTGTGTGTGTGTGAGTGTGTGTGTGTGAGTGTGTGAGAGAGAATGTGTGTAACAGTGTGTGTGTGAGAGAGAGAGAGTCAGTGTGTGAGAGAGAATGTGTGTAACTCTGTGTGTGTGTGTGAGAGAGAGAGAGTGAGTGTGTGAGAGAGAATGTGTGTGTGTGTGTGTGAGTGTGTGAGTGAGTGAGTGTTCGATCTCTCCTGTTTTAAACACAAATGGTAGGAATGTCTGCGGTGTCTCTGCCAGGCCGTTTCTATTTCAGTCGAGCAGCTCGTACAACACACAACACACACACACAACGCAGAACACACTCTCTCTTGTGTGAGGAAACAGAGAGAGAGAGAGAGAGAGAGAGGAATGTGGTTTGAATCTGATCTGACGTCATTCACTGCTGAACATGAAGAGATTGAGAAGAAGTGTGTTATAGTGGAGCTGATCGCTAAGTAGGCTTCATTACTTTATATTAATGTTAATTATACTATAGTAATGTTAATACATGCTGCAGTGATTTACTAATGGTCAAAAATTTTAGATCGGTAAGATTTTTTATGTTTTTAGATGAAGTCTCTTCTGCTCACCAAGGCTGATTTATTTGATGAAAAAAAATGACAAACATTAATATTGTGAAATATTATGACAATTTAAAAATTCTATTTTAATATGTAATTTGAAAGCTGAATTTTCAACATCATTAGTGTTGCTGATTACACATCAGTTTTCAGCGTCACATGATCCTTCAGAAATCATTGTAATATGCTGATTTTATGCTCAAGAAACATCAATTATTATTTTCAATGTTGAAAACAGTCGTGTGCCATTTTTCCCCCCAAAATTCTATGATGAATAGAAAGTTCAAAAGAACAGCATTTATTTAAAATTTAATCTTTTATTAAAACATTATAAATGTCTTTACTGTAACTTTTGATCAATTTAACTCATCCTTGATGAATAAAAGTATTTTCTAATTTCTTTCCCCCAAAAATAAAAAATAAAATCTTTTGAATGGCAGCGATTAATGTTACAAAAGCTTTCCATTTCAGATCAATTCTGTTCTTTTGAACTTTCTATTCTTCAAAGAATCCTGAAATAAAAATGTAAAAACATGTTTTCAACATGGATAATAATCATAAATGTTTCTTGAGCATCATATTATAATCATTTCTGTAGGATCATGTGACACTGAAGACTGGAGTAAT
>NC_142785.1:32859477-32889477 GCF_988280905.1 Pimephales promelas
ATCAAAGAGAGCAAATCTCTCCCACTGACGCGCAGTGTGTGTGTGTGTGAGGGAAGATGATCAGAGATTCAGTGAGGAAGAGCAAACTTCATCACGTCTCAGCGCACGACACGAGCATGTGAGTTCATATTCATCATAACAGCAAACAAATCTGCCGTAATTGAACATGAAACACGTCAGCTTTTCAAGCATAATAAATAAACGTCAGAACACACACTATCTCAAATAAACGCTGATCTTTTGAACTTTCCATTTATTAAAGAATCCTGAAAAAAGGTTTCCAACATTGATAATAATCAGAAATGTTTCTTGAGCATCAGATCATCATATTAGAGTGATTTCTGAAGGATCATGTGACACTGAAGACTGGAGTAATGATGCTGAAAATCACAGGAATAAATTACACTGTACTATATATTCACATAGAAAACGGATATTTTAAATTATAATAATATTTATAATAATATTTTTAATTAAATAAATGCAGCCTTGGTGAGCATAAATTACATCGCTGTATAAAAGATGAATAAATTAATAAATAAATGTGTAATATATAACAATAAAAGCATGTAAAAGATAATATACACAGTATGAGATGTAATATATAATAATAAATATCACCACAGGGTCAAACATTGAAACCTGACTCACACTCTGCGGGAGCCAGTGATGATGTCACACCTCGACCCCGCCCCCTGGACCTCTGTTTCCATGGCAACGGCAAACAAACACTCCAGAGACATGAAGGAGACGAGATTAATGACTTTTGACAGACGGGAAACCCATGAGACTCACAAGTCAAACTTTGCGTCAGGAGTGATGATAGTTTTCCTCAGACGCTCGATTCCTCTCGGACATCCCTGTATTGTTGACGGCGTTCGGACAGATTCGGTCGGTCTCCACAGAGGCGGACGACGGGTTGAGAGATTGTTGTCAGCGTTCCTGTGTGGTGTGTGTCAGTGAAACCCTCTTTGAAGTGAATGCCAGGGGAGATTTATGTAGTTAACACACTGAGAATGAATAATAATGTAAAACGCAGAGCTGGACTTCTGCAGACGTGCTGACAGGATTGTTAGTGTCTTCTGGAGAATATTTAAAGCTCATCAGTTTTATCATGTTACCAGAGAAGACTATATATAAAGTAATACAAAGGTTATTCAGTCAAGAGCAATGAGTGTTTGTTCTTTGTCTTTTGTTGTTTGATTAACATTATAAACACAGCAGGTTTATTAGGCTACTGTCACTTTAAGAGCTGCACAGATCCAATATACTGTGTTACACATGCGTTTTATTTTTCAACTGTTTATGTGCAGTTAAGAAATAACCAACTAGGTTTATAAGGATACTTGCCAAGATTGACACTTTTTATTGAATACGTCTTTGATACGTCTTACGCCTTGAGCTTGAATATTACATTGGCGAGGCTTAAAGGAGTAGTTCACTTTTCAAAAAATTTTGCTGATAATTTACTCGCCCCCATGTCATCCAAGATGTCCATATCTTTCTTTCTTCAGTCGAAAAGAAATGAAGGTTTTTGATGAAAACATTCCAGGATTTTTCTCCATATAATGGACTTCAATGGGGTCCAAACTGTTCAAGGTCCAAATGAGAGTTTCAGTGCAGCTTCAAAGGGCTTTAAACGACACCAGACGATGAATAAGGGTCTTATCAAGCGAAACGAGCGCTCATTTAAAAAATAAATAACAAAGCTTAAGTTTTATAAGCTCAAATGCTCGCCTTGCTTTGTTCTGTGATGAGCATTCGCGACTCTCTTGTTCGAACTCATTCATCAAAATGAACAAATCTTTTTCCGAGTCAATTCGTTCTTTTCGTTTGTTGAATCAACCAAATGATTTAGAAAAAGATTTGTTCATTTTGATGAACGAGTTCAAACAGGAGAGTCACAAACGCACATCACAGAACAAAGCAAGGCGAGCATTTGAGCTTATAAAACTTAAGCTTTGTTATTTATTTTTTAAATGGCCGCTTCGGCCCGATCGTTTCGCTAGATAAGACCCTTATTCATCGTCTGGTGTCGTTTAAAGCCCTTTGAAGCTGCACTAAAACTCTCATTTGGACCTTGAACCGTTTGGACCCCATTGAAGTCCATTATATGGAGAAAATCCTGGAATGTTTTCATCAAAAACCTTCATTTCTTTTCGACTGAAGAAAGAAAGACATGGACGTCTTGGATGACATGGGGGCGAGTAAATTATCACATTCATTCACATTCATGTTTCGTTCACATTCATGTTTTCACAATTTTCTATTGTTAGAATTCGTAAAAATATGGCGATTGAACACCGTTTCATAGACTCGCCAATTTTGACTCACATTTGCCGCTTGGCGAGTGTTCATTTTAGCCCCTGGGTTTGTAGTAAATGAGTGTATACATTTATTAACAAAAAATGCACTTGATTGAAATGTGCAATTTTTTATGATCAAACATCAAAATCCCAGGGAAACGTTTTATTGCTCAGATGTTGCTCTTGCAAAGCTCAGGAGATTTGAGTATCAACTTTAATGTTTGGCAATGAATGGCTTTGAACTGGATACTTAGGAAATGAAAGTCAAGAGACGGGGATCAAGAACAAGAGGGCCGATAGGTTTGATCCTTTAATTCTTCTTGTTTTCATCTGTTGAGGAACATGAAAGTATTTCATTTGTGTTCGTTCACCTTCAGCCTGTGCGCCGCCTCTTCAAGGACTGCGTTACGTTATTGACAGGTAATCTCCATTAGAGAGATCGAGTGTGTGTGTGAGGTCAGCCTGTTGTGAAAGGACATCACTGTATTATCTGTGAAGGGCTCAAAACTCATTATAATCCAACATGATGCAGCCGTGAAGCTCACAGCAACATAAGGACACGTTTAAAGAAAATAACTCGATTTTAAAATTAAGAAGTTATATTTTAGTAACATTAAGAATTCGTTTGGAATTTGAATGAGCCTTCATCCATCCTGACTGACACACTAAACACACTGATTCGGTCTGACAGGTGAAGCTTATAAATCTCTTTTTCTTTTCTTTTCCAGGATGCACTTTCCAGCGAGTGTCACGTCAAATGATGCAAGACTCCAGAAGGACGATGCCAACATGACGAATGTGCTGAAACACTTCATCAGTAAGGTCTTCACTCAATACATGATTTTGGATGCCATCAAACTCTCAATCTTGCAAAGATTGAATAAAAGATAAACCGTAAATTTTATGGTAAAAAAACGGCAGCTGTGGTTACCAGAACTTTACCGTTAAAAATACGGTAGTAACTAGGGATGCACCGATACCGATACCGGTATCTGGTATCGGCCTCGATACCACATTTTCTACAGTACTCGTACTCGTTAAAAGTCCCCCGATACCGGGGACCGATACCATGTTCTGAGAAATGGGTTAATCACAGGCGCCGAGTGCCCACCCCCAGGCTCCGGCTGCAGCTCAGAGCGGGGAGATGGGGAGACATGTCAGCCGTGTGGAACAGTGATGCGCGGGTCAATGTATAAACAACCCGCACACTACCAACGTTTTCAACTAACCGCCCGCTACTCGGACCGCAAAAAAAGTAAGAAAATATTGTACCCGACCCTCTTCCTGACCGTATTTTTTAAAAGTAGTACATGCTCATCGTAGCGTCATTGGGCCATAAACGTGTAACAACACAGCATCGCAAGAAGACGTAGCCTACATATAACAAAGGCAGCACTTTGGTCATCATCTTTCATTATTTCGGTAAATGTCTCCCACACTTACTCTTTCTATTTGTGTATTTGCGGAGCTTCCTCTTCCCAGTCTTCACCTTTTCTCTTGACGCCTCCATCTCTCTGCAGACTTGTGATCATAGACATGGCCGGTTCGTGAACGAATCGGTTCTTTTTAATGAACCGGTCGAACCAGTACGCTAAATCGAACTGAATCATTCGCATCAGTTCACGTCTTGCGTCAGTGCTGATCCACAAGTTACTACAGTTACTCACTTTCAGACATGCCTGACAGTCCCTCCGAGTTGAAATAAACCAATATCCCGAATTATATTTTACTCCAGTAACTCTAACAGTTCACTGAACTGAGACATGTTGTTGATACTGCTGATACTGCGCATCCGCGTATAGTAACGAACGCAGAGGTACAGCGGTTCTCGGATCACACCAGTACAGAACTGAGAACTGTTTAGACTGAGCTTGTGTGTCATCTTCGTGCCAGTTATTCAGCCAATAAATAAATTCGGCCTATATATTTCATAGAAAATTCTATCTAGTACTATATAAATACAAAGGTTTAATTGGCATTTTTTTCCAAACGACCTGACCGACCGCGACCCGAATATCATTAAAAATAATTTTGGATGACCCGTAACCACGGGTAACCGCGGCGCAAGCACCCGCTCATTTTGGATCAACCCGTGCATCACTGGTGTGGAACAATTTCAAAGTGAATGGCTTTGGATTAGGAGAATAAGTTTACTTGTAGTCGCCAAGTTACTTATAGTCAGTTGAATGTCTGTTGGGGGACCAAATAAATAAAGTGTTAGTATCAGATATTAAGCTGATCGTACTAATACTCTAGTCTACTAATACTCTAATGACAGTTAGTTGACATGTAATTGAAAAGTTACTTATAGTTAGTAAAGTGGACTATCGAAATAAAGTGTTACCCAAGTAATTTAATCAAGGACCTAAAAACCCGTATATAAAAATATTTAAATCATGTTTTTTTTGTTTTTTTATTAAGTACTCGGTATCGGTATCGGCGAGTACTGAAATGCAAGTACTCGTACTCGTACTCGTTTTCCAAAAAAGTGGTATCGGTGCATCCCTAGTAGTAACGTTAATTTTTTTTAATTAATTTTTTTGTAATGAGATTTGTTTATGTCTGTGTGTTGTAACTTTGATGTTAATTGTCCATGTAAACTAAGCTGCTTATCTTGGCCAGGACACTCCCGAAAAAGAGATTTAAGCACCATCATGGTAACACACATGAAATTAAAAAATGCAATAAACATTAATTTAACAACATTAAATGTAACATAAAACCCTAATGTACATAACTGATTAGAAAAAAACAATAAAACTATGAGGAACCATAGTTATTTCAATAAAAATATATCAAATGTGAAGTGTCACACAGGGAATTGTGGGAATGTCAATTTACGTTTTTTCACTGTAAATTATACAATGAGTTGTTCTTTTTCACTTTCAAAAACTGTAAATTTAACCGTATTTTACTGTAAAATTATATCACAGTTATTTACCGTATAAAGTACGGAAACTTTCTGTTAACCAATTAACAGTTTTGCACTGTAGCATTTTTACAGTCTTTTACTGTTAAAATCACGGATATATTTTACAGTGAACACAGATTAAAAATGTATCAGGAAATCCACATGGAAATGACAGGGGATTTTAAAACTGTGATTTCCAGGAAATAAGCAAAATCCTAAAAAGTTATGGGTATTTCTATAATGCATTTACTATATGATCTCCAGTTTGGGAGATTCTCTAACAGAATCAAGAAAGGTCGTGGGAAAGAGTGGGAACTACGAAAGCTTCGTTTCATCCAGCTTTTCCCAAGCTATAATTCAATTTTCTTCTTGCGTTATTATCTTCCTCGCTGATGATGAAGAGAGTGAGCAGAGAGTGCAATTACTACCACGACATTAGTCCACTGCTAATTAAGACTAACTAATGAGCCATTCATCCTCATTTAGACTAAACTTACTGCCAGGAAAATGCGCTAATCACCGCCATTACTCATCCGTTCAGATCACACGTGAACAACATCACAATCGCAGACATTATTACACCGCAATTTCACAGACAAATCAATCAATCATGTGTGACTGGAAGAATTTGCCCTGGTTTTACCTTTTATTTGTTTGCGACCAGTGTTTTTTTTTGATAAGTTAAAACTCACACACTTTTTTTCCTATTATAAAAAACTTTAAAATTCAGTTGTACTCTTGTACATTTATGGTGTGTCAGTTTCATGATCAGAATCACTATAAGTCAGTAATTATTTGAGCGTTGCATAAACATAAGCCTCTTAAGACTGTCTTAAAGGGATAGTTCACCCCAAAATGTCAGTAATGACTCTCCCTCATGTTGTTCCTCGTAAGACTTTAGTTCATCTTCAGAACACAAATGAAGATATTTCTGCGGCTCAACCTTAAGTTTGTCAAGCGACGAGAATACTTTTTGTGCCCAAAAATAAATTATTAATTTCCTATAAATATTCCTGTTCTTTTTGGGAGTCGGTGAGCAAATCAGTTAAAAATAAATGCATATTATAAGACAAATAAAGTGTTTTTTATCCTTGCATGCATGTTAAACTGTTTTTGGGAACTCCTAAAACAAAAATAGGAACATTTTAAATGCTATGATAGGGGCTCTTTAAGAGAACACAAAAACATCTAATAAATACATTTTCCTCCAATCTCATATTTTTTCCAGCACCATGTCACTTTAGGGGCTCCATTATGGCATCAAACGATGGACAAAACAGCGCAAGTGCATAAACGCTGCACGCAAGTGAATTACAATAGTGTGAGCACCATGACAAAGCTCGCACGTAAAATGTAAACACACAGAACTCAAATCCCAAAAATATGATTGTGCGCACAAATGAACAAGTCACCATTTTTGTGAAATAGGCCTATATGCGCGTGCGCGTAGAAAAAACTTGTGCGTGTTCAAATCAGCGCGTGTGCGTGTAGAAAAAACTTGCGTGTGTTCAAATGAGCACGAGCATGTAGAAAAAAAAAACTTGCGCGTGTGTTCAAATAAGCGCGCGTGTAGAAAAGAACTTGCGCTTATGCTAAAGAATAAAAATAAAAAAAGAAAGAAAGAAATATAAATAAATAATAAAATAAAAACATTATTCAATCCCCAAATAAATAGATAAAGAAATAAAGAAATATAAATAAATAATAAAATAAAAACATTATTCAATCCCAAAAAAAAAGAACTTGCGCGTGTTAAAATCGGCGCGCGCGTGTAAAAAAAAAAACTTGCGCATGTTCAAATCAGCGTGCGTGTAGAAAAGAACTTACGCTTACGCTAAAAAAATAAACTTAAAAAAATAAAGAAAGAAATATAAATAAATAATAAAATAAAAACATTATTCAATCCCCAAATAAATAAATAAATAAATATAAATAAATAATAAAATAAAAACATTATTCAATCCCCCCCCCCAAAAAAAGAACTTGCGCGTGTTAAAATCGGCGCGCGTGTAGAAAAGAACTTACGCTTACGCTAAAAAAATAAACTTAACAAAATAAAGAAAGAAATATAAATAAATAACAAAATAAAAACATTATTCAATCCCCAAATAAATAAATAAATAAATATAAATAAATAATAAAATAAAAACATTATTCAATCCCCCCCCCCCCAAAAAAAGAACTTGCGCGTGTTAAAATCGGCGCGCGTGTAGAAAAGAACTTATGCTTACGCTAAAAAAATAAACTTAAAAAAATAAAGAAAGAAATATAAATAAATAACAAAATAAAAACATTATTCAATCCCCAAATAAATAAATAAATAAATATAAATAAATAATAAAATAAAAACATTATTCAATCCCCCCCCCCCCCCAAAAAAAAAGAACTTGCGCGTGTTAAAATCGGCGCGCGCGCATATTCAAATCAGCGTGCGCGTGTAGAAAAGAACTTCCGCGTGTGGAACGGCTCACGGCTGTTATTTCTGCTTGAGATTTGTTAATTTGTGCGCACAATAATTCTTTTGTGCTCCATTTTGTAATTTGAGAGTTCTGCGCGTTTACATTTTACGTGCGAGCTTTGTCACGGTGCTCACACTATTGTAATTCACTTTCGCGCTGTGTTTATGCGCTTGTGCTGTTTTGTCCATCATTTGATGCCATACCTCCATACTTTTTGAGTATGAGTACTTTCTGAGGAACGCGAGCGGAAAAACTGAAAGAAATAAATGTTTCCCTCCCTTCTCTTATATTTCCCATCACCATTTCCCTTGTTAGACTGTGCCTGCACACCGACAACAGAAGCATTTCATTCTTTCCCAGAAAGTGTTTTTACCAGACGAGCCGCTGCTCAATTAACTCGGGAGGCTGTAAAACAAACCGTGTGGATCAGCAGTTTTCCCGGATCGGGATGTTCTTATCTCGGCTCGGCAGCGCTGCAGTGTGTCCCGCTCTATTATCGCAGATTGCAGGAATATATCTTTGACGTTCATCCAGTCCGATCTCTCTCCGTGAGAACTGATGTCCTCTCGAATTCAATTTCCTCTGCCGTGATCTGGCTTTATCTGGGTAATAACTGTTCCCAGGCCTGTGCTAATGAAACCTGTCAGTCCCGCGGGATTGAGGACCGGATCAGTCTGTCCGAGGAATAATCCCGGACAGATGAACAACATCAGAATCTGGGAGTCTTTGCACAAACTGAACTCTGAACAGATCACAGGAGAGACGTCTGGTTTCTTTCGCACGCAGGGGGATAACATTAAATGAAGGATCGTGCAAAAAAAGTATACTCGTGTATGTTGATCCAAACCTGTAACTTGATTTCTTCTGTGCATCATTGCATCACCTTTATTCCTATAGTGCCTTATATAATAATATAGCAGCTCTAGAAGGCAATATTCAGCTCAATGTTGATTCAGTTCAATAACTGTGTAAAATTCAGGAGTCAATTTTGAATGAAATATTCCTTTAAAGTAACCTGTGGCCAATAATTATATCCCTTAAAACTCATCTTTAATCACCAAAATGACGTTTTTCTTTGAAAATTTCTTCCTGCGTTATTAAATTCTTGGATGTAAAAAAAAAAAAAAAAAAAAAAAAAAAAATCGCTTGGATGTAACCCGACCCCCTTGCCTCATTTAGTATGTGCGGTTCTATGAATATGCAAATGAGCCCCACCTCTACTCCCTCACTCAGAAATCCACTGGTTGCCGATCACACGTCGATCTGATTGGTTACTGTCTTTGGTTCACTGCAGTTTTAAGGAGAAAATACTGTCAACCTATGAACTTACACATGGTGTGTCTTAACCTCTTAACCGTCACCGCCCTTTTTGAATAGACATGGAAATGCTCATTTCAAACTTAAATGGTTGTAATTGAAGAATGCTTTGGAATATAGATGTAAGATTGGTCTCGTTTTAAAGAAGACATTTGGCAGAAATTAAGAAAGTGAAACAGATATAGAAGTTTGAGTTCATAGAAATGTACAATGTAAAAAAAATAATTATTCATATTTTATATAAAATATATAATTTCAAAACCTGGGCTACTCTAAAACTGCCAAAAATCTGAACAAGTTGTGTTTCAAATTTTAGGTTGATATCTCAAAAAATCAGCTTTCAGTGAGATTTAGTTTGGGCGCAGTACTGAACGCTTCCACTAGGGCACAACCAGACTCCATCACTGCCTATATAAGGGCGCCTCCATTTCCATATGTGTTTTGAGTGATATGAACCATTATTTCCACAAATTTCACACAATTTATGAAGTAGAAATCCTATTCAGAAGTAGTATGGGAAGTTTGGCAGATTTTGATATGAATTCAACCTCTAGGAATCACATACAAAGCACACGCATGCGTGTTATATCTTATTGCCATAACACAAATGGTGAATTTATTATATTTTCTTAATATTTAAAACATTTTCAGACCTTTCTTTCTAAAATTATTGAATGGATGCTATCTTTTGAACTCTTGGCATGAAATCAAACTGAGGTTTCTAACTTTTTTTCATGATTTTTCATGTTCAGTGCTATTTCAAAATAAAGGTCTGAACACGCTTTATAAGTATGAAAATATTCTTGTTGCAAATTGATAAATTACGGCTCCTGTGTAAATTATTTTGAAAATCAGTTCACCAAATATGGAAACTAGAGATTGTAAGCTTTCAAATGATATATAGTTTGACAATATTACTTAATGTCTTTTCTAAGATATTATTGTTTTAAAAATATAATGGCAAGCGTCCCACTTGTGGGCAGTTAATAGCAGATTAAAAACACCACATAGACAAATAAACAACTTTAAAACTTGATTTTCACCACAGGGGGACTTTAAAGTATGAAGTAAAGACAGTATGTGACTTGTCCCTGAAAAAGAAATGAAAAGGTCGAGTCTTGTGAGCATTATGAACCGTCTCTGGTTTCATTAGTTCACCCGCCTGTAGGCAGGTCAGATTTGGACAGGCTCACGCTCTCATAAACAATATTGAAAAACCAATATGTTCTGAATCAGAGTGATGACTCAAAGAGATCTGTGCAGTATGTTCTGGGATCTTCTCTAATAAGATGAAGTGACTCGGACACTGAACAGGCCGTCAGTCTTTAGAGACGGAGATCTAGGAGAATCCTGAACTTATGAATCATCTCCGAGTGACGTCTGCATCATATTCCAGGAGACCGTCACAAACGGCATTTTAACAGGGAGATAAAATAAAGGTAAAAATTTTCAGATGTAGAAAACAATGAGTGATGTCAGTGATATACAGTACACTGGGGTCAGTAAGATTTTTGTTCAGCATGCACGCATTAAATTAATCAAAAGTGCACAGTTTGGATTTAAAATAAATGCTCTTAAAACTAAATGAAGAATTATCAGTTTCTAAAAAAATATGAAGCAATTTCAACATCGATAATAAAAATGTTTCTTGAGCATCATTAGAGTGATTTTTAAAGGGGTAATGATGCTGAAAATTCACAGGAATAAGTTACACTTATTCACTTAGAAAACTGCTGATTTACATTATAATTAATCACAACAATGTTACTGTATTGATGATCAAATAAATGATGGTGAGCAGAAGACACTTCTTTAAACATTAAAACATCGTACTGAACAAATATTTCTACGGAGGCGTATTGCATTCACTTGAAGAAAAAAAATCTACTCTGTTTTTCTGAATTAACGAGTTAATTTTTCATGAGAAAATTTTTTTTGCTCTGTTTTTCTGAATTAATGAGTTAATTTTTCATGAGAAAAAAAATTTTTGCTCTGTTTTTCTGAATTAATGAGTTAGTTTTTCATGAGAAAATTTTATTTTTGCTGTTTTTCTGAATTAACTCATTAATTCAGAAAAACAGAGCAAAAAAAAAATTCCATTAAAAATTAACTCATTAATTCAGAAAAACAAAGCAAAAAATTTTTTCTCATGAAACATTAACTCGTTAATTCAGAAAAACAGAGCAAAAAAATTTTTTCTCATGAAAAATTAACTCATTAATTCAGAAAAACAGAGCAAAAAAATTTTCTCATGAAAAATGAACTCGTTAATTCAGAAAAACAGAGCAAAATTTTTTTTTCTCATGAAAAATTAACTCATTAATTCAGAAAAACAGAGCAAATTTTTTTTTCTCATGAAAAATTAACTCGTTAATTCAGAAAAACAGAGTAGATTTTTTTTTCTTCAAGTGAATGCAATACGCTTCCGTATATTTCAATGTTAGTGCAATACATTTAAAAATATGCACGTATCCGGTGAACCAACACAGTCATTGTGTTCTTGAGCAAAACTGGTCCATCATCATCACTCCCGCTTCCCACGCTGGGTCTGATCCCAGCATGTACGTAAAAGGTCGGAAACCTCAGTATTTCAAGTAGGGATATTCCACATCTGACAGTAGATGAGAAGCAGCATAGGCCCTGTGTGTGTGTGTGTGTGTGTGTGTGTGTGTGTGTGTTCAGCACTCCCAGAAAATGAGCCATCCATCATGGTACTAATGCTTGACAGGAAAATCAATTAACAACCCAATTAAAGTCTGTTGGTTGTGTGTGAGCGTGTGTGTTTGACTCCAGCAGACTCTGATACAATCCAGTGTATTATTACAGTTACTGTCTGTCATTCGCAAGGCTGACTTTTACAGTAACACAAACCTTAAATCTCTCCGTTTTTGTGCATTGCATTGAATACACATTTTTGCATGTTTTTGGACCTGATTTGCATGCATTTTTCCATCTAATTACCCAATTTGCATAAATTGATTGAATGAGGTGCCAAAACATTGCAAAAATGATGCATTCAGTGGGCTGGGCACACCTTGTGTTTTTATGTTTGATCCCAATGCACTTGAAAGTGCATTACAGTAAATGTTTTAACGGTCTATAATGCTTTTAAGTGAACTCATGCCTGAACAGATGCCTATACTATGTGCCGATGTCTTTCCGTGATGAGACGTTTGCCCGTCCATGATCTCCCCGGAGCTTCACACACATTAACACACGGACGGTCAGCAGGAACAGCTGGGTCTCGCTGCGAGGTCATGAGAGTCAGGCTCATATTAACACACTGTGACAGTCTTTCACAACTCGACGTCTGGAGCCGATCTCCTCACTGTGAGGATGATGATGATGATGATGATGACCTCACGGGGGGAACTGAACCTGTCGGAGTTCAACCGGAAGTCTATTTAGAGAGATGCATCAATATAAATCCAACAGCTAAAATTGTTGCTGCATACCCCTCTGAAACTGGGTAGTTGCGCCCCTGGTAAAACCGCAAAAAAAATAATCATGAAGCACATACAGACCAGAACCGATTTATAGAATGCGGAAGTAAGTTTATACCAGTGTACAAAAAATTAGTTACTGTAATTTAATTTCTTTTCCCTTGAAAATGTAAAGTAAGGGATTACTCTTCATTTATCTGTAATTTAATTACAGTTACTTCTGATGTAATCGAGGTAAATACTGTGTGTAGATCAATCCGATCTCACAGCGATTCGTATGCATTTTATGAGGTGTCTAAATCGTACGACCGCACTCGTACAAATTCGTATGAATTATTGTAAAATATGAAAAAAGTGTGAAATGTAATGAGATCAGACAAAAAAATAGTGGGTTTAACATCAAAATATACTGTCTGATGTTAAAAAGTATGTTTTTATAATTGAACCTTCTCCTTAGTCAGTTTAAGGATAATTCATGCAATTTTATAGTATTTAATTGAAAGAATTAAAACAGATTCATGTCTAACCTTGTATTATTCAGCTGGTTGAGATCGATATGGGATTTTGAAAGTAATTAGTAATTAAAAGTAATTAAATACTTTTTAGAGAGAGTAATTAGTACAGTAATCTAATTACATTGTTGAAGAGGTAATTAGTAACTAGTAATTAATTACTTTTTTAGAGTAACTTACCCAACACTGGTTTATACATGGGTGCATCTCTACTATTTATCAACACCTTTTCCATAAATCGCATGCAGACGTTCTTTATCGAGGGAACTAGATTGATATATAGTTAGTGTAGTAGCCTAGAAACACCATGACAGGAAACTGAAGGTGACAGGATGTGATGTCAGACTCGCTCAGCATCATGGGTAACACTGACCATTAATATGGCAGCTGCAGCGTTCCTCTACTCCTCTCGCGCTACAAATTTGACAACGTCTCTCAATGTTTTTGACAAGACTTCAGATTGTGCTCACTCTGAGAGACGGATCCGTCAGTCAGACTGATATGCAGAAGTGATGCAACACGCAAACCACTAATGGCCTTTAAAACACAAGTTGTTCTGGGATGCAGACGCTGGTCCATGCACTGGTTTCTGTTAAACATTGACATTTCCAGTAACAAGCTACTTTTCCCAACTAGTGTCACATCACTGTTAGTGAAAGTGTAGCATCTACACTCTTAGAAGAAATGGTTCTATTTAGAACCAGAAATGGTTCCATCCCCCGCTTCATATATGGAACTCCAAAATGGTTCTATATAGAACCTTTTTTTTTTGGTAAAAGGTTCTATTGGCCAAGTATGGAACCCCAGGGTTCTATATAGAACCCAGAGGAACCCTTTTTTTAATAGTGTATAGAACCTTTTAGGGGTTCCAAATACGTAGCGCTTTTCTTCTAAGAGTGTACATTAATTCAATACTTAAACAAGCACATATTTTTGCCATGAAACCGTGCTCTGTAAGTGTTAGTGGTGCTTTCGTGCTGTTAACCTGTGCCGTGTGTGAAACAATGCGGTGTTAGAATGGTGTGTGAGAGCTCAGCAACCGACAGCCAATCACACGTCTCGTACATTGCGTACTATGTGTGAATACTGCAGTCTGGCAATATTTCCATAAGCAAACACTGTAAAATAAAGGAATAGCTGACACTTGTTGTTTAATAGTAAAATAAAGGGATAGCTCATATTTAACATGTCTCATTCAAAATAAACGAATCTTTTTTCCGAGTCATTTCGTTCGTTTAACCAAATGACTCGAAAAAAGATTCGTTCATTTTGATGAACGAGATCAATAACGAACGCACATCACCGAACAGAGCAAGGCGAGCATTTGTGCTTATAAAACTTCAAATTTTTTATTTATTTTTAATTTTTTTAATTTTATATTTATTTTTTTGCTAGATAAGACCCTTATTCAACATCTGGTGTCGTTTAAAGCCGTTCGAAGCTGCACTGAAACTCTCATTTGGACCTTGAACCGTTTGGACCCCATTGAAGTCCATTATATGGAGAAAATCCTGGAATGTTTTCATTTAAAACCTTCATTTCTTTTCGACTGAAGAAAGAAAGACATGGACATCTTGGATGACACGGGGGCGAGTAAATTATCAGCAAAAGTTTTTTTAAAAGTGAACTACTCCTTTAAGAACAGAGTTCAAATGATCCATATTAACAATTCAGAGAATGAATGTCTTCACTGATGCAGTCTCCTGATATCCTTCTAGACGTCTCTTCTGCCAAGTCATTAAGATCCCCATCGTGTGTGTGTGTGTGTGTGTGTGATGATCAGATGTGATCTGAGCTGAGCTGAGCTGGTCGTTTCTGCCAACAGCACATCAATAATGTGGGAATTAATGTCACAGGTCGTTGTTGAACTGAAAGCACGCTCGCCTTACACACCACAATACTTTCCATCCACACACTCGTTTTTCACCCCGCCAGTTTTATTTGAGCTGGAAGCGTGTAAAGCATCCCAATATAGGAACAAACATGACATTTAAAACACAAACACAGAAATATGGACTGTAATACAACGCAAACATGTCATCAAGAAATGGATGTGGGAACCAGATGATATAAAAGAAGTTTATGGAAGAATGATGACTGTTGCTTACAGCCACGAGCCTTGCATGAGTTCATGTTGTTTACAATTAAAGTATTATCAATCAAATCTATACGTGACATTTCAAATGTATAGAGACATGTTTAGATATCCCGTATGTTGCATGTGTAGTGCTAGAATAATGTCTCTTATAGAAGTTATCCTGATTTGTTTGAATTCATTCAAATTTGGATTGGGCATCCTAAGCAAACTCAGTTCAGATTGAAAAATGTGTTTTGAGTGTTTTATTATTGGGTTGATCTGGTGTTTTGTGAGTGTGTTAAGAGCTTGTAGACTGTGTGTGATCTGCAGCGGTTCAGGAGGCTCGGGGTCTTCTGTCGCTCCGGGGCACAAGCACAACTTTCACCCTCACATATGGAGACCGTTTATGTTGCATTTATGTGTTTATTTTGCTCTTTGACCTCACAGATGAGAGAGAAATCGCATCATAAATCCTACTGTATCATATTTAATATGCTAAACTGCTGATGAAGCTGATCTACTGCATATGACTGAGCTCAGACTGGAGAACAAACGTCCTTCAGCTCGTGTCAAATCTGCAAGTAAACATGAGAATAACGTTGATATTGTTAGTAATATTTCATACTGGACTGAAGCACAAATATGATCATCAGGCTTTTGAGGAAGGTTTATTAGTTCATCTGTCATTAATATTTGCATTGCATTATGTTTTAAGCTTTGATCATAAAACTAAGCATTGAAAATAAATATCAGATATAGAGCGATAACTGATAGACAGAAAGAAAGTTCATACAAGTTTTGGATGTATTTATTTAATGGAAACAGAGATGATGTGCATTTCTTCGGAAACGCTGTGAGTAAAAGCAGTTTCCCTGTTTGCTTTATTATCATCATTAACACTAAAGGCACACTCACTCGTCTCGTTGTCTGTTATCAGGGAGAATAAAGTGATGCTCATGAAGGAGTGTCCACAGCGCAGTCGAGCCGGACGCTGATGAGAACGCTGTCGTCATGGAGACCGCGGTGCTAATGCTGGAGTTCAGGTGAGAGCGGTGTGATGCTGGTCATGTCTCGGCTGATTGGACGATCACACATGATCTCAGCTAATGGAGTGTGTAAATTCAGTTTCTTGATTGAATACTTTTGAGTTGTTTGGCATTATTACTAATATGACACAAATTAAATTTGATCAGTTTTATATACTTTTTATATCTAACATACAAATATATAAGTGGGTGTGTGTGTGTGTGTATTTACAAACTTTTGTTAGGTTATTTTAATTAAATCAATTACTTTTAATTCAATGAAAAAAAATGTTTGAACACACACACACATATATATATATACACACACACACACACAATTTATTTAATTTAATTATTAAGTCGTTAATTTATTCATTCATTCATTTGTTTATATTATCTTTTTTATTTTTTATAAATAAATATATATGAATATTATTAGTTAATGAAATGCATATAATTTATTAAATTTAATTATTAATTAGTTTTTTTAATTCATTACTTATTTTTAATAAATTAGTATTAATGTAAAACAAAATGAAACAGCATGTTTATTGCTACAACGCACAGTACGAGAACACAGCGAAGCTGCCAGTAATTAATAACCGCAGTGTGTTTTCTAAGTCCAGCATCTGGATTGGGTCATTTTATATGTGGCCTTGAGCATTTGTGTTCACTTGTTCATTCACTCAGTGTGACAAAAAATTACATCCTGAGAAAAGTGGATTTCTGGAGGTGAAACCCCATTGACTCCCATTCATTCTGCACTCGATCGCGAGCGCCCCCGTATGGACAAAGACGTGTTACTGCAGCCAGTCCAGAAACCGGAAGTCCCGCACGTCGCATATTGAGGAAATGTCCCGCATTTTCATCAGTCTGTTAGATTTTAATTATCCTAAAGGCGCACATTTTCTCTCAATGAATGAGGCTAACTTAACTGAGGCTAATGTCTGTCATTGTTTATAGACATAAGTTATAATCGTAACGTTACGCCGTCATGCCTGCGTGACTGTACACACATGAGTAGCGGATCTTGCTCGTTGTTTCGCTTCTCGGGAGATGTAGTTCATTGAGCGATTTTCACATTAGACTAAAAGTTACTCTTCTCTTTTATGACAAACTGCGACGTTTTTGACTTTCATAATTATCTTTTAAATAGACAAACATCATAAGTGTAATTCAGGGCATAGTTCAGACGGAATAAAAAGATAAGTTGTCCCTCGCCATTGACTACCACACATTTTCCGAAATAAGGTCCGAGGGGCGGGACTTAGGCTCTCTATAGGTTGTGACAGCTGTCAATCAAAATGTGGAGCGGTGATTCGTTCCATGTGTTCCCTGTCAGAAAACAAATGGATAATTCGGTCAATTAAAATTTTAATCTAACAGAATTTAATTGTTGTTTTACCTTTTGCCTGTTGTGGTTGTTTTAACTCGTATCCTTTCTAAAATACGAACGGTTTTGGTTTTTAATATATTCTTAATACATATAATAAGACTGTCTAATTTCATGTTGTTTTGTATTTATTTGTTCATTGTTTATTTTTGTCGTGTTTTAGTTGAACTTGGTCAGAACTGTTTCTAAAATAGTAGCCTAATCGTGATGCCTGCTGCCTTTGGGCTCAGTGATGTTGAATTTAAATGCCATGTAAAATAAAGATTTTTTTTTCTGGAAGGGACTCAAGAACAAAGCATTTTTATCAGCTGAAAGGCAGATTACAATTTTTTATATATATATATAGTTAGATAAACATTATTTAACAGTTCAGGGTATGTTTTAACATGTCTCACATTGTCCCACACAAACTTACAAACATTTGGTTTGTTTGATGGTGGTCACCTGACGCGTTACTGTCCGCATCCACGCACGGTAATAGAGATTTTGTTTACATTTTTTGCCGCTCCAGCCAGAAAGACTGAGAAAAAATGAAAACACGTTATATTTATTTTTAAAAACCTAAAAGATTCGGGGCTTTTGACAAAACATTCAGGGCTCGCTCCCCCTATGAACGGTTTTAAGCGACGTGGTAGTGGACGTTTGCATTTTTACAGACGGCCACTAGATGTCACTGCTCTTTAATTTATAAACCCGAAGATACAGTTCATGAACATTTTAGAATTATTTTCTATGAGACTAATGATGAGCACCGAAAAGCTAAGGAGATGTTTTTAATTTATTTAAGTATCTGATTTGCATAAACAAACTGTTTGACACTATTGAACACCTGCAGCCTGCAATTCTGTCGTAATTTCGCTTCTTGTTTAAGAAACAGGTCATTGTGTGTTCATAATTACATTTAGTAATATATATATATATATATATATATATATATATATATATATATATATATATTAAAAAATAGGATCCATTCTACCTTATTTTCAGTAAAGCTAGATTAAGTTAACAGCTCACACGGCGAGTCTCATTACTGTAATGTGCTTTTATCCATCATCATCGTATAATGATTCATTGTAAACACATTTTGAAACTGTATAAGGAGAATGTTTTAAGGCTAGTTTTTTCATACTTGGTTGTTGGTTTTCGAGAGCCTTGCAAGTCTTGTTTGGGTTTGATCTTTGAGCAAATCCTGTTCTTAGGATGAAATGATGAATGAATAAAATGTGTTGTAAGCATGAGCATATAATGATGTGTGTGTGTGTGTGTTTGTGTGAAGTAACTAATGATGTTTTCAGACAGCAATACAGTGCCCAATGCTTTACAGCAACACATGCATCGACATTTCACTGCAAAAAAAAAAAAAAAACTCAATATCTTGTAGTCTTTTCCAATAACTAGAGCAGCAAATACTCAAAAAGCAAATTTGATAAAATTAGGTTTTTGTACACTATACATTTTATTTTTAATATGGCACAAGTCAAGATATAAAAAATAATATTTAAGACATTATTAATACAGTATTTTTGTAAAGTAGCTGCTTTGAATCGATGTGCATGAGAAAATAACTATTCTATTATAAATAGTTTAAATGAATTAACTTTAATTTTAATAAACAATGATGCTATTGCACAAAACATGCTTGTATTTATGTAATGCATCATGATTACAGTACATGCATTCAAATATATATATATATATCAAAACATGGCCTAGACACCTGTGTGTGTTTCAGCTAATGTCATTACTGAAGGACGCCAATCCTGTCCAGCAGATTAAGGTCAGTGTGTGAAGAGTCACTGGCATATGTTAGCGTTTAAGCTTTAGTCAGTGTGTGTTAATCTGTGTGTCCTGAAGCTGAATCTACTTTGGATAATACAAATCACTGCACATAATAAACTAAAAACTAGGGCTGGCGAACGATTAATCGCATCCAAAATAAAAGTTTGTGTTTACATAATATATGTGGGTGCACTGTGTATAATTATTTTGTATATATATAAATACAAATGCATGAATATTTAAGAAAAAAATAATATTTATATACAATATATTTATATAATATAAATTATATGTAATTATATATATATATATAAAACGTAAAAATAGTTATAAAAATTATATATAATAATACATTTATTATTTGTTATTTATTTATTCTTATTATTATAAATTATATATAAATCTATATACAGAATATACATGAAAATATTTCTTAAATATATACAAGCATGTGTGTGTATTCATATATATATGTAAAATAATTATACACAGTGCACCCACATATATTATGTAAACACAAACTTTTAATTTGGATGCGATTAATCGTTTGACAGCCCTAATAAAAACACACATTTTCTGTATAAATTGAATATAGCAATTGCAACTGCTTCACTCATTTATATATATCTTTTTATTTGGAAAGGCAAAATCCCATCACATACATTAATTACAATTTTAGTAATTTCACTCATTTAATATTTAAAAAAAAAATACCTTTTGTTGTAACAAAAATGTACCTTTTGTTTTTTAAACAATGGGTCTGAATGGGCCTATTTTTATGTAGCCGCCATAGTGTCTTAAACATGATTGGATCTGTGGTTTCTGAAGGGTCAGTGTGCAGAAGTGGTTCAGCATCGTTATCTTCATGATGTCGCTCTGTCAGCAGCCAATCAAAGCTCAGCACATGGAGCACCAGAGGAAGGCATCAGATTCTGTTTCCTGTGGTGTGTGTGTGTGTGTGTGTGTGTGTGTGGCACTTTATTGCTCATTAGCTCAGCACTCCTGCATGTGATAATATTCATAACGCCGTTTATGTTCTAGCACACGGCAATCTGTGAGATCAGGAGCATAAAAAACAGCAGAAGAGGAAACATGAGTGTGTGTTTGCATGCTATCGGCTTCAGTGTGCGACTCTGACATTTAATTCATGGGTTCGCGTGATTAAATGACCCTCTGATGAACCCACATGTTTGAATCTGCTCGGCCACACCTGAGCGTAACTACACGAATAAAAGTGCTTCTAAAAGTGAATCTGCATGCAAATCAGATGTTAATCTGCTGTGTATACACACACTTCAGATCAGACCAAGGCATTTAAAGGGATAGTTCACCTAAAAATGAGCGTTTTCTCGGTGTGATTTCTCCTGTGAAACGTGAAATGAGATGTTAAGCAGAACGTGGACGTTAAAGGAAGCAATAGTCTTGAAATCATGAAGTCATGAACATACTTTTTTGTTTGAAAGTCTGTCGTTGGATCTCATTCTGCTCTAAAAGACAAAAGAAAGAAAGCCAAAATGAGGGCGAGTTAATTTTCAGTGGTCAACTTTTCTTTTAAGTTTAATGCGAATGCATGATTCAACTGGAAGCATTAGTGAAACCTCCAGAAAACAGTGTGAACAGTTCGAACGCGTCTCACGTCTTCCGACGGGCCGAGGAAGTCGTTCGGTGTGTGTGTGTGTGCCTGTCCGTAACACCCCCAGGCCCACAGACGTGTGTGTATTTGCATATGGGAAGATAGCAGAAAGGCTGCGTGTGCAGATAAGTGGAGACGGGCAGAAATCAATGCAGATCGTGACCTTTAACCCAACTCATGACCCTTATTGTTCAGTCCCGTCTTTCATACACACACGTGCACATAGTGGCTGGAAACGTGTGTGTGATGGGTATGTATAGGGGTCGGGTTAGTGTGTGTGATGGGTAGGTTTAGGGGTCAGGTTAGTGTATGGGGACATAATATACAGTTTGTACAGTATAAAAATCATTATGTCTATAAGAAGTCCCCATAAAACATGAAAGCACAACGTGAGTGTGTGTGTCTGTGTGTGTGTGTGTGTGTGGCTCGCTGACGTCACGCCCAGTCAGGCCGCTTGCTGCCGCGGATCTCAAATATGTTCTTTGTTACTCTGAGCTTTTCTCCGGGGAGCCGCAAAACACGGAGTCCGGAGCGATGCGAGGATCACTCACTTCAGCCTGTAAAACATCACAGTAGACCGACACACACCCTTAACCATATCTCATAATAAGGAAAAAAGAAAACAAAAAAACTGGTTGTGTATATATGTTACAAAAGCCTTCTATTTGAAATAAAAGCTGTTTTTTATGAACTTTATATTCAATCAAACAATCCTGAACAAATGTGCACAACATTGATAATAATCATAAATGTTTCTTGAGCATCAGATCCTCATATTAGAGTGATTTGTGAAGGGTCATGTGACACTGAAGACTGGAGTAATGATGATGAATAAATTACACTTTACTATACTGTATATTCACATAGAAAACAGATGATTTACATTGTAATAATATTTCACCATTTTACTGTATTTATTGACGGATAAATATAACCTAGGTGAGCAGAAGAGACATTTTAAAAATATTAGCAATACTTACTGATCCCAAACTTTTGAACGGCAGCTACATGTATTTAAATATTTTATATAATATATATATATATATAAAATTTATTATTAGGCTATATTATGTTTATTATTTATATATCAATTTAATGTAATTTACAATTATATAATTATACAACAATTATATAGGCCTCTCTCTCTCCATCCATATATATATATATATATATATATATACGTGTACATATATAGTGTGTATATATATATATATATATATATATATATATATATACCAGTGATGCGCGGGTCAATGTATAAACAAACCGCAACCGACCGACGTTTTCAAACTGACAGGTTAACCACACTAACACTATATATATATATATATATATATATATAGTGTTAGTGTGGTTAACTTGTCAGTTTTCGCAATTTGGGTCCCCTCGACGCGCCAGAAGTATTTGAATTGGGTTTCCGCCAGAATCCTGGATCAGTGAAATCCACTCCGTGTTTTCCGTCCGCCCGCGGTGTGTGTGTGTGGAAATAGAAAGAGCTGGATGTAATGTGACACTGAACTGAGCAGATCATGAGAGACAAACACAACACACTTCAGCAGCTCAGCGGATTCTGTCACTCATCCTCCGGTGGGGTTTAACCGGTAAGACCGTGTGTGGCTTCTTGAACTGCTTCGGGGTGGGTTTGAGTTTTGAGTTTTGAGTGTATCTTCATCTCCGGTGCACGAGCTCCCGGTGTTCCGACGGTGCGCGCGCGTGCAATCAGTTTCAAGCGGAATCGCGATTCGGATCATTAAATCAGGTCTAGTCATCTCGATTCGGATGATTAAGTGATGTTTAGGAGACTCGGTGGATTCGTTCATTCATTCATTGCTTGCTTCGGGAAATGATTCGGATGTTTTGCACACATGGTTGCACTAATGCGCGTTTGTTTCATTCACACAGTCACGAATATTGTGTTGCATTTGTTTGTGGTTGTTTTGGAGAACAGTTTACACTACAGTTCTTATTTTAGTCTCTTATTTTTTTTAAAACAAATAACAAGGTTACTGTTCACTCTAATTGATAGGATTGCTTGCAATCACACATTATTAGGCTACAATAACACTTGATTTTGATTTAAAAAACATGATTTTGATTTTTTCAAAAAGCTGAAACATAAGCATTGCATAGAGAATATAGCAGTATGCTAATTTGCATCTCCTCTTTGGTTAACACTTTTAAGTAATACACATACACACCAAGAGAGGAAAACACAATTGGTCACTGACTGTGTAATAGTTTGTGTTACTTCAGTTTTCTTAAAGTAAAAACAAAAATGTCAGTATTTGAATTATTGAGTGTGAAAACTTTTAAGGTCATGAATGTGTTTTTGTGTCTCTAAAGTAAAAGCAGGTGTGTGTGTGAGAGAGAAAGAGAGAGAAGATGCTGCTGTTTCATGCCTGGACATCTGAAAAAACACAAGAACCAAAAACCAGACATAAAGCTGCTCTTGAACCATTATATTTCTCTCTCTGTGTGTGTGTTGTGTGCGTGTGAGTGTGTGTTGGAGGTATTTCTCTAGTTGAGTCATTGACCAGCCCTTAAATTCCTCTTTACAGTGAGTGGACTTTAGTCGCTAGTGAGTTGCATAATGTTATATTTGTTCTGTTGCTGTTTATGCATATTAAAAATAAACTCGGACGTATTCTTGGCTACAGTGTGATGTAAGTGATGTAAGTGTGTTTGTTAACTCGGTGTCCAGAACCGTGAATCTGAGGAGGGATTTTATAGCCTCGCCCCAGAGTGTGTGTGTGTGTGTGTGTGTGTGTGTGAGGGTCGTCTGTCCTATTCAGCTGTAGATGTGGACAAAAGACACATTGATATAGAGCAGTGTGTGTAGCATCATTTGTTAAAGGGGTCATGAATTGAGAAATCTAATTTTCCTTGAACTTTTGACATGTAAGAGGTCATTGTACTATAAAAATACTCAAAACTTCATTGTTAGCCTGACAAAATGACTCGTTTTGGATTTTGTCACATTATGATGGAACGAAAATCCACACCTACTTCTAAATCATCGCCTCTTTAGCCCCGCCCACTTATTCACACATGTGTTAGTAAATATGAGAGAGATGCAAACAAAACCATAGAGGATTACAAGACGCTTAAAGTGGCAAGTTGTGGAATACAATGATCTTTACATTTCCATTCTGGACGACACTTCATTCGTGGATTCGCATTTAAACAAAACATGGTTTCAGAGAGACTGAAGTAAAAGATGATGCAGTGCCGACTATATTGGACACAAACAGTGTTTTTACCATGCTTTGTCTGTTACAGATCATATGGCAAACTGTGAATAGTCGTGATTTGCTGTTCGTTCCTTTGCTTCGGCATTCATGGGGTAAAGCACATAGTCAGTGTTTTGATTGAAGCCATTAATATAAAAAAAAACAAATATATTATATAGACTCATTACATGCAAAGTGAGTTATTTCAAGCCTTTATTTCTTATAATTTTGATGATTATGTCTTCCAACCCAAATTCATAATGAGAATATTGTGTAAAGGTTTTCATAATCTGTAAGCCATAATCATCAAAATTATAGCAAATAAAGGCTTGAAATATCTCACTTTGCATGTAACGAGTCTATATAATATATTAGTTTTGCAACTTATTACAACCAATTACCTAGAAATATCCAAGAGCTTTTCCAATTACGAGAAAACACATATAATTTTAGAGGAATATCAATGTTTAGTAGACCGCAGATTCGCACAAACACTAAGTTGCACTGTATACCAACCCAGGGTGTTATACTGTGGAACAGTAGCAACAATGATTTAAAATTATGTAAAAACTTATTGCAATTGAAATATATGTTTAAAAAAAGAATCCTTGATGGATATGAGCTGGAACAGTGATTTTCTTTTTTCAACCTTAGGTAAAGTAAACCTTAGGTAAGTTAGTTTAAGTAGTTAAAATATTATTGAAGTGGGGATAGGACAAGAAAAGTTATTCTAACTTCTTCCTACCCCCTTTGAACATGATTGTTGTTTGGACCATCTGTAGATGATCTTTTTTTCTTGATGTTGATGATAAACTATTTATTTTTACTTTTTATTCAGTTTTTGCTGTTGTGTTTTTTTTTTTTTTTTTCATATTCAATAAAAAACCATAGTAAAAAAAAAAAATTTTGCACCATATTCGATTCTTAAAACTACTAAAGTTATTCGGTCAAGCGCAGTGAGCGATCTGGTCTGGATCTGGCCGATATTTGCATGGATCTAATATAATAACACACATCCAATTTCTTTCCCAAACGTTTATTCACTTAAAGGGATACTCCACTTTTTTTTTTGGAAATAGGCTCATTTTACGACTCCCCCAGAGTTAAACAGTCGAGTTTTACTGTTTTCTAATCCAGTCAGCCGATTTTCTTAATTTTAGAAGAATATCAGTAACAAGACAGTTTCTGGTCTCATTGACTTCCATAGTATATTTATTTTCCTACTATGGAAGTCAAAGAGACCAGGAACCGTGTGGTTACTAATATTCTTCAAAATATCAGAAAATCGGCTTAATGAATCAATTAGAAACTGTTTAACTCTGGGGGAGTTGTTTAATGTAAAATGAGCCTATTGCCAAAAAAAGTGGAGTATCCCTTTAAGACATAGCTGACTGTTTTTATGTAGGCTAAATACTAAGATGGGCATTTTGGCGTATTCTTGTGTGTATTTTACCGCTTGGGCGTCTGAAAATTTTGCAGTTTAATGCACTTTTAATAACTCTTTTAAAAATAAACTCAAGCCTCCTTTATTTACAGTAGATAGCGCTTTTCACAATACAGATTGTTTCAAAGCAACTTTACAGTGACTATAGAAAATAAATGCAACAAATATGGTTTCGCTCTAGAATAAAGTAATCGTCCAGCTTAAGTAAGTTTTTAATTTATTAATTTCCGTGGTAAAAATCATTAGTTGTTAACTTACACTACTGCAGATGACTGTAAATGTAGACGATCTGACTGATTTGTGCATGTGGCACAATGATCATTTTATCTTGATGATAATCACGTTTTTTATAATCTTTGAAAGCCAAAATCCAAACCGAAACTAAAATCTGAATGAAAATGACTCTGCGTATGAAAAAGTCACATGATGTGAAGACACTTGATATAATTTGGCCAGTCAGAACAGGCATCTAGGCAGTAATTGCTGTATTTTAACATTATTATGAGAACATAAAAGATAAAATCTCTGCGATACACTTGGAAAAGTAGATTTGAAGATTGATCACAATATATAAAATCATAATAATTTATAATAAATAAATACTGCAATATTCAATTTAAAGATAACATAAGCATTGTTCGTTTACAGCTTTACCAGACGGTCATCCAGGGAGGGCATTTGGTGTGTCTTACGTTGGTGTGTGTTTTGGGTGTGTTGCGATAATCTATCTTGCTCCGCTGTGACGCCTGCGAGTCGGTCTACATCACACACACACGCAGAGGTCAGGTCAGATGGCTGCCGAACACCCAGCGTTTAGATCTGTGGAAAGGTCACTGACCTCTGGCTAAACACACACATTACCACACTTCAATTTACACAGTTTCCTAGTTAATTAAATATAAATAATTTACTCAAGATGTGAGGACTTGACTGAATTTACACAGAGTTCAAAATTAACCTCTTTTTTATTGTTTAGATGCTTTAATTTGACATTGTGCTGAACCCTAATTGTATCTTTAAATTGCTCCCTCATAATACAGATATTTTATCCATTGCATCACATCTCCACTTTTTATTAATGAGTGTTTCAGCGTCAATGTTTTGATTGTTTGACTTCTAGGCTGTGAAATGTGCCTTTCTGATTGGCCCTGTGCTGTGGGATGTGTGTTTGTGATTGGCTGATGAGGATGAGAGCCATTAGCACACATTGGCTGAACTGAAAGTGTCTCTCGGTGACTCGCTGCACTCATCCAAATGAGTTTGATACACCAGATCTGTCGGGAAAATTGAGAAGAATTGCCAAGCCGTTGTCTGAGTGCACCGGATCCAGCTAATGGGCTTCCAGAGACCGATAAAACAGAGTGTGTCCTTCAATCGCTGCACATTTACATCACACAAAAGGGACGTTTTGAGATGTAAACGATTAACTCATCTGATCCAAAAAGAGGCTGAGATTCACTCAGTCAAACGTTACTCACTGTCGCGTGACGTAATGCTGTTCGCTGTCCTCCAACAGCGTCGGTCTCTGTTGAACTTCCGAAAACAAGAGTGATTTTATCTGCAGCCGGTGAGAGAATGTGGTGTTTTCAGCCTATGAGTCAGGACCAAAACACTCGCAAACATGCACTTATCAGCGGCTGAGCAGAGGTCGGTCAGTGTGTGTTTAACGCTGTGCTCATGTGGTCTATGATGCTATGGAGAATCACAGATGGGAGAGGTGTAACCATTCCCTCATGTCACGATACGATGTTATTGCGATACTCCAAGACGCACATTAAAGGGATATTCCACTTTTTTTTAGAAATAGGCTCATTTTACAACTCCCCCAGAGTTAAACTGTTGAGTTTTACCTTTTTTGAATCCTGATTCAGCCGACCTCCGGTTCTGGCGGTACCACTTTTAGCATAGCTTAGCATACATCATTGAAGAGCACCAGACCATTAGCATTTCTCCCAAAAAAACAGCCTTTTTCTAAAAAAAGTGGAGTATCCCTTTAACAAAAAAATTATTTCTGACGTCACAAACGACCTTGTAACCAATCAGGTCAACGTGTGATCGTCAACCAGTGGATCTCTGAGCTGAGGGATTGAGTGGAGGTGGGGCTCATTTGCATATTCATAGAACCGCGCATACTAAGGCGAGGGTGTCGAGTTACATTTAAGCTGTTTTAAGGCACAGAAGGCATAAAAAGAGTTTAAATGTGTAATTTTGGTACGGGATACAATTAGTGACTACAGAAAAATGGTTCAAAGGCTGAAATGTGAGGTTTTTGTCACACTGTAAAGTTGTTTACATCAGTCAGTCAGTTTATGGTTTAGGATGTTACCGTAAAGTTTAAACATTGACCCACAATGCGGTATGAATGTGTTCAGGTCTTTAAAACCCCTTCAGATCTGCCTGTATGCTGTAAGAGACTGGTTTGAGCGTTTTTGTGGGGAATTTACTGGCCACTGACTGGATGTGTGTGTGTGTGTGTGTCCGTACATGCAGTGTTTGATCTTCATCGTCTGTGATCTTCCATCACAAACCCTGAGTGTCTGCAGACCGTTGACATGATAATGTCACGCTCGACTGCATCTCCGTCACAATGAAATGAAAGCGTTCCGGTGCCGTGAACACCAGCAGATCCGAGATATTGCTTTCCTTCCAGGTGAACGTGCGTCCCGATGCTGAGAGATGATCTTGTGCTGAAACACACTGGCATGTTTTATCTCTGGCTACGTCGACGTTAAGGCTATGTTTAGCTACACGGAAACGATTCTGAACGTCAAAAGTGGCGTTGCGTCATCACTTTTTATTCTGTTTTTATGCCTCAAAAACGCCGTTGCCGTGTAAACGAAAGGCACATAAAATATTTTTACGTTTTCACCCGCGAGCGTTCTCGTGTAAACAGGGCCTAATCCAGACATTTGAAAACGCCGTTTTCGTTTTAAAAACGCTCTCCGTCCACACCAGGGTTTTCAAGCGTTTTCCAAATGTTCCACAATTAAACGTCGGAAAACGCTAAATTCGCCTCAGGCCCTGTTTACACGAGAACGCTCGCGGGTGAAAACGTAAAAATATTTTATCGGATGTGCCTTTCGTTTACACGGCGACGCCGTTTTTGGGGCTTAAAAACGAAAAAAAGTGAAACCACCCTCCAGAGTGGAAATCTTTAAGGCTATGTTTACACGGAAACGATTCTGAGAAGAAAACGCAAAAGTGGCGTTGCGTCATCACATTTTATTCTGCGTTTATCTATCTTTCTTTCTTTCTTTCTTTCTAATCTATCGTTCTTTCTTTCAAACTAATCTAGCTATCTTTCTTTCTAACTAAAATATATTTCTTTCTAACTAATCTATCTATATTTCTTTCTTCACCGCTGTGTTTTCGTGTAAACGGTAAAAACGCAAAGGTCTGCTTGACAGTGAAGGTTGTACGCAGGCGCGCGGGCTTGGTGTTGTTGTAGTATGCACTCTTAGCCGCCTGGAGTGCATACTACATTGAATTTCACAGACTTTTGTGTCACCATCTGCACGCGGATTTCCCACACAAAACGCTCGTCTAAACGCGGAATAAAAAGTGATATCGCAACGCCACTTTTGCGTTTTATCTTCAGAATCGTTTCCGTGTAAACATGGTCTTAGATTTCCACTCTGGAGGGTGGTTCCATTTTTTTGCGTTTTTTAATGAATGAATAATTTTATTTCTTTTCATTTCCTTTTCCTCTTCAGAACATGGTCATTGATAACAGAGCATATTTAAACAAAAAATAATAAAAACAAAATCTCAGCATGTTCAAAAGAGAAGAAAAAGAATATAGAAAAAAAAGGAGAAGGAAGAAGCTAACTTATGTTTACCTTGCCCTTTTTAAGCCTCAAAAACGCCGTCGCCGTGTAAACGAAAGGCACATCCGATAAAATATTTTTACGTTTTCACCCGCGAGCGTTCTCGTGTAAACAGGGCCTAATCCAGACATTTGAAAACGCCGTTTTCGTTTCAAAAACGCTCTCCGTCCACACCAGGGTTTTCAAACGTTTTCCAAATGTTCCACAATGAAACGTCGGAAAACGCTAAATTCGCCTCAGGCCATGTCCACACTAATACGTTTTCATTTGAAAACGTATATTTTTCTCTCCGTTTTGGCCTTCCGTCCACACCACACTGAGGCGCCGTTTTAAGTCAACAAAAACGTATCGTTTGGAAAACGCTCTCCAAAGTGGATAAATTTGAAATCGGCGTTTTCGCATTGTAATGTGGACAGCGAAACCGGAGGTATTTCAAAACTATGACGTAAGTTTAGTCATGTGATCCATGTAGTACCAATAGATATTCATGTTTATCGGCATTGTGCCTGTTATGTGTTATTAAAGTTATTAAAGACATCGTTAAAATAGTCCGAGTGTCTACAGCGGCTCAACCTTAAGTTTATCAAGCGATGAGAACAATTTCTGTGCGCGAAAAACAGGAAATACCGAGTTTATTCAAC